>NC_133198.1:2555000-2627500 GCF_049306965.1 Danio rerio
CACACAGAAACCCATATTGACAGAAAAACAGAATTGTTGACATTTTTGCAGATTTATTAAAAGAGAAAAACTAAAATGTCACATGGTCCTCGGTATTTAGAGCAGGGGTGTCTAAGTTCAGTTTTGGAGGGCTGGTGTCCTGCACAGTTTAGCTCTAACTTGCTTCAACTCACCTGCTAGAAAGTTGCTAGTATGTCTATTAAAGCTGTCAAACTGTACTTTTCTATAGACTTCCAATAATACGCATGTGAATGCGTCAGACCGGAAACGCAGGGTCATGCGTCAAGTTTCACAGGTTGCTGCGGTGCAAAGTTCAAGCTTGGTAAACTCTGGCCTGCAAAAATCGCATCACATGACTGCGTGAGACCAATAGAGGATCAAAACATGACCTCTCTGAACAGAAATTTAAAACATGGAGCAAATCAATCGCTTTATTTAATGTCTAATCATCTTTTTTAATCACGCTCCTTTTTGTAGCGCCGTACGACAGAATTTCGCACACAAACTCTTGTGTGACCGCAGCTTAAGAGCTTGATTAGCTGGTTCAGGTGTGTTTAATTAGGGTTGGAGCTAAACTCTACAGGACACCAGCTCTCTAGAATCGAGTTTGGACCCGCCTGATTTAGAGCCTTTGCAGTGACACATATATTTAACTCATGTGCTGTCCATTTCTTCTGATCATCCTTGAGATGGTTCTACACCTTCATCTGAGTCCAGCTGTGTTTGATTTTGTGTTTATCTGACTTCGGACAGAGTTCTTTTTGCCGTAACAGATCTGCTTTTGTTTTAGTTGTATTTATCAGGCTTTGGCCGGAGTTCTTTTTGCCATGAGAGGTCCGCTTGTGGTATCGTTGTGTTAATCTGATATCTGCCATGGTCTTTTTGCCATGACAGGTCCGCTCTTTATTTAATTGTTTACCTTATTCAGCCCAAGCTCTTTTTTGCACTGACAGGCACACTTTCAGTTGTGTTTATCTGACTTTGGACTAAGGTCTTTATGCCATGACAGATCCGCTTTGGTATAGTTTTGTTATCTGACTTCAGCCTGAGTTCTTTCTGCCATTACAGGTCTGCTCTCAGTTTAGTTGTGTTATCTGACTTCAGACTAAGTTAATTTTTGCTGTGAGAGATCCACTTTTGATATGTTCATCTGACCTCATTTAATTTATAAATAAGTCATCTGCGTTTTTCTCTTGATTTAACTGGGACACATCATGTGGTTTCAAAATAATATTACCACCTGTGGATAAACGTCACAATATTTCAAATAAGTCCCACTTTAGGGCAAGTCACTATTACCTGAAGTAACGATTTTAACAAAAATATATATATATATCTAAATACTTGTCTGGGTTTATTAATAGACAGAACGCAACAGCTTGCAAATGACAAGCCAAAACTCATAGTGCAAGTGGAGCACGTGAATACAGCCATTGCGTACATAAACATTGACCTTGGTCAGGCACACTGTCTATGAGTCTGAAATGTGTACTTCACTTTCCCGAACTCTCGCTTTCAATCTGCCTAGTTGGTGGAATGAACTCCCTAACTGCATCAAAACAGCAGAGTCACTCGCTGTCTTCAAGAAACGACTAAACACTCAACTATTTAGTCTCCACTTCCCTTCCTAATCTGCAATTGCCTCTCTGACCTCTCCACTAACAACTACACAAAAAAATTACTAATGTTTTGCTTCTTAGACTTTACACACCTGAAACTTGCCTACAGCGCTTATTCATTGTTGCTCTTATAGTTGTGTTAATTGCTTACTTGTCCTCATTTGAAAGTCGCTTTGGGTCAAAGCGTCTGCTAAATGACTAACTGTAAATGTGTAAAACACAAGATTTGTTTGAACCAGTATCTTTTGCCAGAAATACTCACTTTTCAAACACTTTGAGTTTATTTTCCCTGAGAAAGAGCACACGTTGAAGCTTGATCACAGTGATAATGCCAACCAAATGCTAACAGCTTCAAAATAACACCCAAAAACCATTGTGCCCGGATGAATCAGTACAAGACTGAGGGAAATCTAGCATTTATAAACCATACTCCTAAAAGTCAATTTCAATGTTGTGTTCAGATGTGTCTGGTCTCTCAGCGCCTCTTAGTGGACAGTAGAATTGGTGCATTTTTCAGACCTCAATCCTCCAAATGAATCCTCAGAATAGTGATCATTTCTTTTTTCTTTTCGCTCACTTAATGTCTTGCAAGTAAATTCATGAGACAAAATTGCCACAAGTTTGTATTTGTGTCCAGTTGGAACTGCTCAGAATATATAGCACTTGCTTTTCCAGCAAACTGATCAGGGATGACAATGTTGTCCTTGTATATTCTTCTTTTTGTTTAAAGGGTCACGAAACACCAAAACACATTTTTTGAGCTGTTGACAGTTGTATATGTGTCCCACACTGCTAAAAACACTATTAGGACACCTATATTTCACTAAAAAGTGTAAATTGGTTGTTTTTGCGTTATTTCAAGCAAATTCGTACTTCCGGTTTGAAACGAATTTTTGAAGCTGCGTCACGGTCATGACATAATAGCGTGTATTCCAGCGTGCAGACTGGACGCCTGTGCCAGAGTGAGTCTTATTACGTCTTACAGTGTGATGCATTAATGCATGAGTAAGGCTTGGTTCAAACCAATCAGCGCGCACTATTTTGCAACTTCATTAATATTCATTAGTGTCACTGTTTACACCAGAGACGCCACGTTGTGTTGGCAAAACAAGCGTGAAGTGTTGCTTTTATAGTTTGCTGCAGTGAAGTTTCGTTTTCATTTTCTCTCTGTGAGAGCGCAGCTGGATCACGTGTGGATTAACAGTGTACGCGACGCTCGACAACAATAATTTACGTGTCTAAGGAGGATTATTGTTTACCTGAGAGCTGTTCTCATCTGCAAATGCTGAAATCCGGATTTGCTTGTAGTCTTCTCTTCATAAAGACGCGGCTCTAGTTGCTGGTGATTGTCCTGTCTCTACAGATTTGGTAAGTGAGCGACCAGTGCTCTTTGTTTATTCAGTTTGTTCGTATCGAATTAAGTTAACTATTGCACTGAGTGCAAACTTGTTAGCACCGCATTTTGTGACCGGAATAACACACGCGGCTTTCTGACGCTACCTGCCGTGTGCATCTAAGTTTCCGGGAATTGCGGAGCTTTTTTTCTCTCATTCGCCGTGCGGTATCAAACATTGCATGAAAAATACACGCTTAGAGCAGCTCCTCGAATCAAATATCTCGTTTGTCGCGAGGGGCATGAATGAATTCCCTGAATGAAAGAGCCAAACTGCAGTTAAAGTCCACCATTTAATAATCTGGCAAATAATTCAACTACAGATGTCCATGTAGGTTAAACACAATGACTGTAAAAAATACACCATCACTTTCTCGTGTGTGTATTTTGACTGAAACTCGCGCGTGCCCAAATAGACACTCCCACACCATCCCACTTTAGTTCCTCCGACACTCCCCCCTAAACAGAGCTGGACACGCCCACTTTTCTGCCTTTTTCCAAAGTAGAGGTGTGAAAACACCCTGCTGAAACGAGGGGGTTTCATGGCCCTTTAAGACCATGATATATGACAGTTCAGTATTGACTTTATTCTCCAATAAGCTGGTTAGTTAGCTCTTTTTTGTGATTGATTATCAGATTATCAAATGTGAACTCTTGAAAAGAATATTTTAATTCGTTTAATTCATTATTGAAGATTTACTGAAAATTTTGTACAAAATCTCGTCTCGTTCTCATGGAGCAAGCGTCTCATCACACCACAAGTTATGCAAGTCAGACTAGCAAACTGCTCAGTGTATCCTCTGATGTGCCTTCAGGTATTCTTTCCGACTGAATGTCTTCTTGCAGTGTGAACACGCGTATGGCTTCTCTCCAGAATGAATACTCTCATGTGCTTTCAGATGTCCTGAGCGAGTGAATCTCTTGTCGCAGTGCGAACACTTGTACGGTCTCTCTCCAGTGTGAATCCTTTGGTGCTGTTTCAAGTTTTCAGCGGTGATGAAAGTCTTCTTACACTCGAAGCAGTAATACTCTCGCACACCAGTGTGCATCTTCTGATGATGCCAAAACCCAGACAGCGCTGTAAAACTCTTTCCACACACAGAACATGAATAAGGTTTCTCCTTTGTATGAGTTCTTAGATGGATCTTCAGAACTGAACTCCTTGAAAATGACCTACCGCATTGGTCACACTTGTGTGTTTTCTCTCCAGTGTGGGTCGTCATGTGTTTATTCACTGATGAGGGGTCTGCAAAACCCTTACCACACTGGGTACACATGAATGGCTTCTCTCCAGTGTGAATCCGCATGTGTACATTAATCTGCGATAACTGTCTGAAACTCGTCCCGCATTGAGCGCATGTGAATGGTTTCTCTCCGGTGTGAATCCTCACGTGTTGATCAAGGTGTGATAGACGTGAGAATCGCTTGTCACACTGGGTACATGCGAATGGTTTCTCTCCAGTGTGGCTCCTCATGTGTAGATTAAGTTGTGATAATAGTCGGAAACTCTTCCCACATTGAGTGCATACGATTGGCTTCTCTCCGGTGTGGATCTTCATGTGTTTATTAAGGTTGGTTAAATGTGCGAAACTCTTAAAACACTGAGCACATGGGAATGGTTTCTCTCCAGTGTGGATAATCAAGTGTCGATTAAGGCTTGATAATAGTCTGAAACTCTTCCCACATTGAGCGCAAGTGAATGGTTTCTCTCCAGTGTGTATCCTCATGTGCTGATTAAGGTTTAATGATCGTGTGAAACTCTTCCCACATTGTGCGCATGTGAATGGTTTCTCTCCGGTGTGTATCATCATGTGCTGATTAAGGTTTGACGATCGTATGAAACTCTTCCCACATTGAGTGCATGTGAATGGTTTGTCTCCGGTGTGAGTGGTCCTGTGTGTATTAAGGTTCGATGGATGTGCGAAACTCTTATCACACTGGGTGCATGCGTATGGTCTCTCTCCGGTGTGGATCCGCTTGTGTAGATTAAGGTGTATTAATTGTCTGAAACTCTTCCCACATTCAGCGCATGTGAAGGGTTTCTCTCCGGTGTGGATCCTCATGTGTTTATCAAGGTGTGATGCATGTGTGAAACCCTTCCCACATTGAGTGCATGTGTCTGGTTTCTTTCCAGCGTGGCTCATCTTGTGAATCTTGCGGCTGTTTCGCATCCCAACCATTCTTTCCACACCGAGTGCAGTTGAAAATACTCGGGTACTTCCAGCTTTTAGTAGTTCATCATCTTCACTTCACACAAAGTGATCACGCAATCTCATTCGTCTGAAATCAAAGTAAATAAAGTTAGGTATTAGCAGACGAAAGACATTCAAAAATGATCTAAATGTGAAGTGAAAAGAAACTGTTAACATTGAATAAACAGAGTACATAATCTGTTAGATATATTATATCTGCGCAAAGCATAATTCTGAAACAATCACAATTAGTAAATTACACTAGACATACAAACGGATATAAGACTAAGAATAAAGATAGTTTTTGAAAGGGCTTCTGCCAAGAATGCAGAATCAAAACTTCTAAATCCTGAATCAGTATCGGAGTTGCTTTCGCACGCTGGAGGGAAATATGCAGTTAAAAACCACAATCTAAAGCAGGGGTAAAGCAGTCTGACATTTTCTCTAAAATGTTTGTATGAATGGTTGTTGTGCCTTCTATTATATTATATATTATATATTATATTATATTAACTTATATATATATATATATATATATATATATATATATATATATATATATATATATATATATATATATACACACACACACACACACACACACACACACAACAGTTCTGTCTGGTTCTCAAATCTGATTGGCTGATAGTCTTGCGATATTCTGCAATATCAGAACTCCTACAGCCTCTTTACCCTTTGTGCATTACTCCGTCCACATACAACCAGCAAAAAGCCGACACTACAGATCTAAAGTTTAAAAGATCCACGCTGAACTGTTTAACTGTCAGCTTATGATTTAAATCCGGAAGAAAGTAGTTTCTCATACAAGGGTTTTTGAGACTCTCCATGTTTGATTTTGTTTTTATATACACAATTATGCCGTCAAACTGTTGTATAAACGCAATATCACACTCGTAGCAGTGCGATATGGCTGTATATCAGCACTGTTGGGGGCACTGTTGGAGGCACATAGATATTAAATATTTCCCAAATTATGTTAAACAGAGCAAGGAACTTCTTACAGTATGTCTGATAATATTTTTTCTTCTGGAGAAAGTCTTTTTTGTTTTATTTCAGCTAGAATAAAAGCAGCTTTTAATTTTTTAAAAGCCATTTTAAAGTCAATATTATCAACCAATTTAAGCTTTATATTTTTATAGTGGACAGAACAAACCCTCATTATATACAATAACTTGCTTAATTACCCTAACCTGCCTAGTTAACCTAATTAACCTAGTTAAGC
Organism: Danio rerio; assembly: GCF_049306965.1. NCBI lineage: Eukaryota > Metazoa > Chordata > Actinopteri > Cypriniformes > Danionidae > Danio > Danio rerio. The sequence goes on from NC_133198.1 coordinate 2,561,448, forward strand.
CTTTAAGTGTCACTTTAAGCTGTATAGAAGTGTCTTGAAAAATATCTAGTAAAATATTGTTTACTGTCTTCATGGCAAAGATAAAATAAATCAGTTATTAAACTATTATGTTTAGAAATGTGTTGAAGAAATCTTCCCTGTTAAACAGAAATTGTAGGAAAAAAATAACAGGGGAGCAAATAATTCAGAGGAGGCTAATAAAAACCCAGATTTAAATTGAACCACAGGTCGACAGGGTGATTGCAAAAGACTAGCTTCTGCTTTAAACGGGACTGCCTGAATATCTACTATTCCAAAAATTTACTATTTGACCTTTATTCATAGCTGCTAATGTGATCTGTGTTGTTTTCATTCATTTGTATGTCTAGTGTAATTCGCTGGTCATTTCAGATTCAGAAATATGCTTTGCGCAGATTTAATATCTGGCAGATAACGTGCTCATGTTTTTTATTTATCCAATATTTCCAGTTCACTTTCACATTTTGCTCAGTGGCTTTTCTGCTAAAACAGAACTTTATTTATTTTGATTTCAGACCCTAAAGGTCATGAGATTGTGAGAACACATTGCCTGAAACTAAGATGATCAACTTCTCATTCAAAATACCTCATTTACTCACATAGAGGTAAAGTTGGTTTTATATTTGGATATTCAGACTTTCTCCTTAATAATATAATTTCAGAAAAGCAATGTTTACCATTTCTAAACAGGGAAATGATATTAGCAGCAAATGATTATCAAAGTACAGCATTGTTCACAGTGAACTAGATAGTGTTAATGTTGTTTACAAGTCATACTTGCATACTAATTCCTATTGAATATTCAAAGTAACATGGTAAACAATACAGAGACTGCTAAATTAACAAATGTGCGAATATAAAAACAACTTTACCTCTGTTTTACTCACTGGAGGAGTTTTTATTAGAAAAGACAATATTATTTTTCACCAGCACTCAGTGTGGAAAGAGATTTGGTTGAGATGCAGTGTATTATACGTGTTATATATCTGTCTTTTCGCTAGTGAAATATGTTGAACTTTGCTGTCGACTATCCCTAGGTTTGTTCTGCATTAAAGGTGCAGTATGAGATCTGGGATGCTAACTTTAGCATAATAGCTTAGAAAACGCTTGTCCCTCTCTGCCGCCCGGAGAAACGCATCCTGAAGTCATGAACGCGCAGCAAATAGACAACAAGTGAATTACACTAGAAATACAAATGAATGAAAACTACACAGATCACATTAGCAGCTATGAATAAAGGTAAAATTGCTCGTTCCTGAAGAGATAATCGGCAGCAAAGTTAAACATATCACACTCGCGAACGCTACAGAAGTCAGATATAACACACTTACTTTGAAAAGACGCACAACACCCGTAACAGAAGTAGAAAACGGTAGTTTGGCGTGTCTCAGCGACCAGATTCATACTCATCCACTCCATACACTGCGCGCCAAGGGCGGGATATTTGCCTGTTTGTGGCTCGGCGAATGCTGATTGGCTACTGTTTGCTTCCTGCATGTCAATCACTATCGACAAAAGAACGGTTTTGTGGTCTGAAAGTGGCTTTGTGGCTTAGAATTACTGTTTATGTTGTAAAAATTAAGTTTTATAATGTTTAATAGTAAGCCCTTTGCGTTTGGTGAGCGTAGCATAATAATAAAGGTCTATGCTGCTTTATAACATGATGAATATACCTAACCTTGCTGAAAAATCCAGCTTAAACCAGCCTATGATGGTTGGCTGGTTTTAGCTGGTTGACCAGCCTGGTTTTAGAGGGTTTTTGGCCATTTACAGGCTAGTTTCCAGTCATTTCCTGCTTGGTTTTAGCTGGTTAGGCTGGAAAATGACAAGCTAAAACCAACTTGACCAGCCTGGTTTAAGCTGGATATGGCTGGTTTTGGCTTGGCTTCCAGCATAACTAGGATAGTTACGCTGGTTTTAGCTGGTCTCCTAGCCTGACCAGCTAAGACCAGGCTGGCAATTCCTGGAAATGGCCAAAAAAAACCTATAAAAACAGGCTGGTCAACCAGCTAAAACCAGCCAACCATCATAAGCTGGTTTAAGCTGGATTTTTCAGCAGGGAATGCAGTTCTGTTTTGCGATCCAAATCAAAATATTTTGTTTACCTCAGTTCTGGGTGCTGTTTCATAAACGTTGATTAGAAAAGCAGAGATTAAAGTCCAAAGCCTGACTAGAATGAGTCGAACTAAGCGTCCACGCTTTAATTGGTTCCATAACAGCAAGATCATTTGATTTAACTAATCTGAGTTAATCTAGATAACTGGTCGTGCACGTTACTGTTGTGAGACCTTTGACACTTGTGTTTCCTGCACCGCATGGGAAAATATCTATATTTCATAATAAAGTCCCTGTTGAAAAATCCAGCTTAAACCAGCCTAGGCTGGTTGGCTGGTTTTAGCTGGTCGTCCAGGCTGGTTTTAGAGGGGTTTTGGCCACTTCCAGGCTGGTTTCCAGCCATTTCCAGCCTGGTCTTAGCTGGTCAGGCTGGGAGATGACCAGCTAAAACCAGCTTGACCAGCCTAGCCAAGCTGGGAGTCCAGCCAAAACCAGCTATGCTGGTCAAGCTGGTTTTAGCTGGATTTGGCTGGTAATTGACTTACCAAAATAACCTGCTTTTTTTCTCTGAGCTTGGTTTATGGAACAGGCCCCTGTTAAATGTGACAATGTTTTGGAGAAAAGTAATTATGATATTTGTCTTTGTTGTTTACTTTGATGGGATAGATGTGGGTTTCTAAACATATAAGAAAATGATTTGTCTCAAAATAACCCAAAAGTAGTAAGATTGCAGTGTTTGATTAAACATGCTGTCTTTTTGATCACTGCGCTTCTTTGTATGTTTTAATGGACTGATCAGTTTATTTGATGGAATAATGTTGCATAGATTTAAATTTATGTATTTAAAAAACGTTTCTGGTAGTGGTCGTGCTCTTGATCTTATTTATTAATTTTTTGCTGTGCAGTTTTTGTAAATGGCCACAAGAGGTCACTGTAGGCAGTTTATTCTCACTCACTTAATAATATACTCAATAAACATACCAAGCTCCACTCATCAAGTCGCTCTCGACTCAGAAACTTGCTGATTAAATCCCCGTGACATATTTTGCTGTGATGATGTGCATTATAATGTTATTTGTTTTTTAATGCATTTTGTCTCATGTTCACATTCGTGTATACTGTTAGCCAGATGATCATCGAAGCTAGCACCCTTTGGTGGGCAGGGTGAGGTGTGTAATTCATGTTTGTGTTTTTCCAAATACGTTTTTGGGCAAGAAAAATGGCAGGGGCTCAAATCTGAAGAAACTTGGTACAAAGTACTGTTAATGCTCAAATCACTGTGAGCCTTTGACAATAATTATTTATATACACATTGTGGGCTAAAATTACAGTTTTTCTCAGTCGCTTTGGTGCCTTTCTCACAACACCAGTGCATTTTTGCACAACAGTTAATGCATTTCTCAAAACAATTAGTACAAACTGCAAAACCTAGCTGATAACCTGCAAAAGCGCGTCACATGCTCAAAATGGATAGTTCATTCCTTAAAAGCAAGTATTGATGTCAATCAAAGTGTCAGTATCATCAAGTGCTGACACCATTGTTTATGAACAAGATGGCTTAGTCATGTTTTCATTATGACAGTTTACTCTGGACATTTTTTCAATGCAAAAAAGTCTGATTTTGATGACACTTCCTGAAAATGCTCAAGACATCACCGTATACTATTTGCACAGTCATTTGAAAACTACAGTAAAGTGAAACATCACTGCATTTAGTGAGGCATCTGAGTACAAGACACTGAATATGTGTGTTTCACATTTTTACTGCATTTGCTCTTTACAATCCTAATTTATTCACAGCATTGTGCAAAATAATAAACACAGCCTTATTTACAACAAACATAAACTCCCTTTAGGTAGAGCAGTGCACAACTGTACACAATATTGCAGTACTTATTGGAACTGAACCTACAACATACACAGGTCTGTAAATCATTCATCAAATTGTTCAAATTTTTTATAGAATTTGCATCACAGATTTTGACAACTAGTTCAACATTTTTGTATGTAATGACTCAAGTAATAAAATGAGGACTATTAGTTTTATATAGAATCACTATTCAGCATTTACAAGTTTAGTTTATTTTGACTGACATGACATAAGCAGATGATAATATTATAAACAGCAGAGAGTTGAATGAAAGCAATTGATCGTGTCCAAAAGCATTTGCAATTTGTTGGAAGGAATGAGAAACTGCTACTAGGATGTGCACAAATGACTAATTGTTTTGAGAAATGCATGAACTGTTGTGCAAATGTAAATAGTGTTGTGAGAAATGCACCAAAGCGACTGAGAAAAACTGTAAAATGTAAATAACATTCCTCTGATGGCCCACTAGAGGCTGCTCTTTGTCAAGAGTGAGAATGGCCATCAATATTCATGACAAAGCCCTCACTTTCTCTCACTTGTAAATCAACATGCTGTTTAATATGAATCAGTGGTGATTTTCAGATACTGTTGTGTCTAAAGCTCTAACCATTATCATATAGTAGGTCCACCCGGAATCTGCGCGCGCAGATTTCTGCAGATTTTTAGCCCATCATAAATTCTGTTTATTTACTTGAGTAAATGTGTGTAAATCTATATTTATTCAGTTTTTTAATTTATTTCAGTAATATTATTGACTAATGTGAAAATGTTCATCTGATTTATGTACAATGCAGTTTGTACAGTAATATTTTCTGTCTTTTACTGGATATATTAAATGACAAACTTGCTTTAATTACCAAATAATGTGAATCTAATTAGATTTGCAATTTAAACATTAAATAAAAGTTAAAAAGATATTACTTTTTATTTTTTATATTAAGGTTTTAGTTATGATACTCCCAAAATAGTTCTGCAAACTTTTACTGAAATTCTCCGCAGAAATAGCAAAAAAAAAAAAACGTCTGCAGATTTTGTCTGGCCCTATCAATTATTTAGCAGAATATGTATACGAATTCAACCCAGGCTCATTCTGGAATTGTAGTCCAGCGGACGTTTCTGGAGAGCGTGAAATACGGGAGGTACGTATTTGTGCAGTTTTTGTTTTCGCAAATCCGCGAGAGGCCGCTGTGTGCGCTTTTTCGTATCTCGAACGTCTCACGCGAGTGCCGTTCGCACCCGCGCTGTTCTCGCGTAAACCCACCAGAGGCCGCTGTCTGACTGACCGAATGATCGGGTGCACCCACCCTCCTCCTTCCCTGAACCCAACCAGTTTTACCGATTGACCCGCCCGCCCGCTCACTTCCATAAACCCGAGCAACAATTTAGAACAGCTGTCTAGAAAAAGAAAAGCCTCGTCTATTTATTTTATTACCACTTTTTCGGATTTCACCACGTTCTCACCCTGTTATGAACTCGTTCGCTTTATTTTATGGATTCTGTTTTTGTCTTACCTAATTTCTGGAACCGCTCTTTCCCGGATTCGAACCCGGATGCCTTTGTCAAATCCTCCTCTCTGCATCTGAAGTCCGCCGACGCACACGATGAGCTGACCGAACAAACTGATTGCAGCGGGAAAGCCCTCCACACGGAGGTAAGCGGTCAGCCGGCAAGCACAAAAGGGAACGGCGTCACACCGGCCCGTAGCGCTCGCTTAAAAAAACGAAATGCAGCCATACGTACCTCCCGGGATGTATTTCACGGTCTCCAGAAATGTCCACAGGACTACGTTTTCAGAATGAGCCTGGGTTGGAGCAATTCCATGCAAATTTTAACCTTGCCATGAAAAAAAAAAATTAGGTTTTCACCAAAATACGGAAACTGTTTCTGAGTTTTCTGTGCAAGTAAGTATTTTACAGTGCTTTAAAAATGTCTCTGTCAATGTTTACAAACTATTATATTCAATTTACTAAAGTCACACAAGTTGCACATCTGTCACATCTATAACGACACTTTTACCTCATTAATGCAAAATTATAAAATAAAATTACTCCAGTTGTTCTATAGAGAGCCAACTCTTCTTGTGATTGTCATCATTAATTTTGGTTTGTGCAGTTTAATTCACAGAATTTCTACAAAGTATGTTATATACTGTGAACCCGCAGACTTTTTTGGTCACATCCATAACGCATGTTTATTTCCCTCATTTAAAATACTAAACATGTTTACAGATTGATATTTTTCTAATTCCTTAACTCTGTCCCTGTTGAAAAATCCAGCTTAAACCAGCCTAGGCTGGTTGGCTGGTTTTAGCTGGTCGACCAGGCTGGTTTTAAAGGGGTTTTGGCCACTTCCAGGCTGGTTTCCAGCCATTTCCAGCCTGGAAAATTAACAGCCAAATCCAGCTAAAACCAGCTTGACCAGCCTGGTTTAAGCTGGACATACCTGTTTTTGGCTGGACTCCCAGCTTGGCTAGGCTGGTCAAGCTGGTTTTAGCTGGATTTGGCTGGTAATTTTCTAGCCTGACCAGCTAAGACCAGGCTGGAAATGGCTGGAAACCAGCCTGGAAATGGCCAACACCCCTCTAAAACCAGGCTGGTCAACCAGCTAAAACCAGCCAACCAGCATAAGCTGGTTTAAGCTGGATTTTTCACCAGGGTGGTCAGCAAATATAAACAGTTGCAGTTCAATATACATATTCTTTATATGTGCATTTATGTTTTGAGTTTTAATGCAAATGTCGCATCTATAACACTGAAATTGCTCATGTACCCCTGCTGAAAAATCCAGCTTAAACCAGCCTAGGCTGGTTGGCTGGTTTTGGCTGGTTTCCAGCCATTTCCAGCCTGGTCTTAGCTGGTCAGGCTGGAAAATAACCAGCTAAATTCAGCTAAAACCAGCTTCCCCAGCGTGGTTTAAGCTGGACATAGCTGGTTTTGGCTGGGCTCCCAGCCTGGCTAGGCTGGTCAAGCTGGTTTGTGTGTGACAGGCGCACACAGATCATGCACATATGCACACAAACACACTCACTCACTTACTCAAATGCACACACATATACTCTCCAAGACACAGGCACACACACACACTTAAACGCACACATACAAACACACTAAGTCAAATGTGCACACACACTCAAGCGCACACATACACTAACTCAAACGCGCACACACATTCTCCCTCTCTCTCACACACACACACACACAGAGAGTCTGTTTCTCTTTCAGGGGCCAATTGGCTGCTAGTATTTTATAATCTGCATCTTTCCTGACCTGTTGCTCTTCTGCTGGCGCCAGTGGTCTCTGACCCCCCGTGTGGATAATTGAGAGCAGCTGTTGTAAGGTGCTTTACCCAGCAGCCCCTGCTCCGCTGCACTTGCCACTTCAGATCCTCCTTAAACTCTGCATGTCTTCCTCATCAATCTCTCCGATGGCTGATTACTCTAATCTCAGCTCTCCGTCTCTCTATCTCTCTTCCCCTTGTCATTTAACAGGCCCTGCTTTAATCCGGAGGGAGCTTTACAGTGCACTAACAGCAGAAACAGGCCCACGGGGCTTGAGTGATCTGCTCCAGGCCAACATTCGTACAGACATGCACTTCAGAAATGATATATCCGCTAAAAACCACTGCTTTTTAAAGGTTATGCCACGAGATTGATAAATAAAAATGCCTGTAATCTCATTTGCAAAACAGTAAAGAGTCCCTACTGAAAAAAACAGCTTAAACCAGCCTAGGCTGGTTGGCTGGTTTTAGCTGGTCGACCAGGCTGGTTTTAGAGGGGTTTTGGCCACTTCCAGGCTGGTTTCCAGCCATTTCCAGCCTGGTCTTAGCTGGTCAGGCTGGGAGATGACCAGCTAAAACCAGCTTGACCAGCCTAGCCAGGCTGGGAGCCCAGCCAAAACCAGCTATGTCAAGCTTAAACCAGGCTTGTCAAGCTGGTTTTAGCTGGATTTAGCTGGTCAAGCTGACCAGCTAAGACCAGGCTGGAAATGGCTGGAAACCAGCCTGGAAGTGGCGAAAACCCCTCTAAAACCAGCCTGGTCGACCAGCTAAAACCAGCCAACCAGCCTAGGCTGGTTTAAGCTGGATTTTTCAGCAGGGGTAAAAGTAAAAAGCACAGCCGAGCATGAATCCTTATTATTTTAAAGGAATAGTTCACCCAAAAATGACAAATAACTCCTATTTACTCTCCCTCGAGTAGTTCCAGATGTTTTCACGTCTCCTTCTTCAGGATCAACGGCTAATGAGATTTGATAGCTTGATTCTATTTCATTATAATAGCTATTAATTCTACTAAGCTAAGTTGTTTGCTAATGTATTTGCTGCTAATGCATACAATTTATTTTTTCTTTTGTAAATAATATTAATAAAACATATTACTGACAATTTAGCTGTTTATTTACAATAAAACAGCTCCAAATGAACATATTAGTACTATGGTGGGCAGATCCCTTATTTTCACATCCCAGTGTTGGCAGGTATGCATCTTAAGGCTCGTACACACCGGGACGCTTTTCGTTTGCGTTTATCGTCAGCGTTTTACGAGACGTTTTTCAGTATTCAAACCCAAGCGTCTTTCACTGGCGTCAAGCAGAAGAGTATGCTAAATCACTCTTTTGACGTTAGATGGCGCTGCAGAACTTTAAGCTTCTGACACCTGCTTATAACACAGAAGAGGAGGAGAGGAAGTTCACACGATTGTTGATAAAGTTACTGGTGACTAGAACAAGCATGGATGGTTCAAGCAGCAGCTCCAGCTCTAGCGATGAAGAAATGAATAGTGTTCACAAGAGCAATAAGCAGCTCCACGTTCATATCGCCTCTGGGCGTCATCTTCAATGTGCGCTCGCATTGACAGTTTTGCGCTTGAGCGCCTCCAAGTGCTGTTTACTGTAACTTCAGCAGTTCCGTGCACGTGAACAAAAGTGCCGATCTGATTGGTGGAGAAGGTTTTGACAAGGCACGTCAAAACAAAAAAACGAGCATGAGGCGTTTCTTTTTTTAAATGACGCGTTTGCGCCTGCCGTTTTGCGCGTTGGTGTGCACGATCACATTGGCACCCTTTATTTAGTCGCGAGGCGTTAAACATCGATGGAAAACGCAAGCAAAAAACGTCTCGGTGCACAAGTGCAAGTGTTATTGTAAGTGGTACAAATGTAACCCCGCCGGCTCTACTCCACCCAACCCGCTCCGAGCTGGTATCGAACCAGCGACCTTCTGCATGGGAGTCGGATGCTCTAACAAGGAGGCTAAAGGCCTTGGCCTCTAGAGTCTGTCGCTAGAGCACCTTTAGAGTACAGAAGAGTGAGGTTTACCTGCACAGTACTGCACTAGCTGGCCTCCGTTACACAGAAACATCATTACATATGGTATAAAGGCTGATTTATACTTCTGCGTCAAGCGCACGCGTATGCTACGGCGCAGCCTACACGTTGACGCATAGCCCTACGCCATGGCCATCGGCGTCGCTGATGTGCACCTCTCAAAAAATAGAACTACACGTCGCACCGATGCGTAGCACAAGCTCTGTGATTGGTCGGCTTGGTAGCGCTGACGAGTCTGGGCGGCACCGAGAGCACGCGAGCCCAATGGAGCGATTGTTTACAAGTGTGGAGTCCGTGAAGGAGCTCCGGATGGAAAGTTTTGTTTTGTGTTTACCTCATAGTTAAAGTTGTTGCATGTCCGCCAGTTCCTGCCTCAAAATGAGCGAGTTTGAGCCACTTGTACGTTCAGGAAGTGTTCAGAAAAAGCAAAACACCAGCGAAGAAACTCGACACAGAGGAACATTTACACCTCACTGCCAACTAGCGTTTCGGAAGTGTTAATGCAGACCAACAGAGACATCGCGCAGAAGTATAAAAGCACAGCTATGCACGTTGCATGCGCCGTGGGTCACGCCGGTCACTTGACGCAGAAGTATAAACCAGGCTTAAGTGTGTGTGGAGGGGTGGGGGTGGTGTTGGAGAGAGGAGGAGGACAAGTGTTGTTACAATCAAGAAGTTATTGTCTTCTAAAGTTCCCCACACCTCATCTCCCTCACACACACACAGTATAAGCACCCCATGTCTCAACAGGTGTCGGGTGGAGAGACACATCACATGTAAATGGAGAGAGAGGGGGAACATCTGTTATCAAGACCTCCCATGCAATGTTTACATCTAAAGTACATTACAGAACTACATTTTCAGTCCTTGCAATATAGGATGAAATGAATTAGCCACAGGACAGGAGCAAATGCTACTATGCTACCTCAATAACAGCAACACAAAGAGAACTTTCACACAACACACTCTCAATCTTTTTGACTGCTTTCATGAGCTTGTGGAGCCAGAAAGACTGACTGACCCCCTAATGACCAAACGCACCTCACACACAGAGAAAGACACACACACACACACAGAGCTGTAAAAGTGAGCATGCATAAGCTAATTAGCCATTTGCTGCTCATTTTGCACCTCAGTGAAAGAGTGTTTAGCATGTTAGCACTGCTGCGCAGAGTAGAACTATAATGTTAACACGCTTAATGTAACGTGCATTGCACAAACACATGAATATGTTAATGTTGTTCTGTAAGAAAATATTATTGCTCAGGTCCCTGCTGAAAAATACAGATTAAACCAGCCTAGGCTGGTTGGCTGGTTCGACCAGGCTGGTTTTAGAGGGGTTTTGGCCACTTCCAGGCTGGTTTCCAGCCATTTCCAGCCTGGTCTTAGCTGGTCAGGCTGGGAGATGACCAGCTAAAACCAGCTTGACCAGCCTAGCCAAGCTGGGAGTCCAGCCAAAACCAGCTATGTCCAGCTTAAACCAGGCTGGTCAATCTGGTTTTAGCTGGATTTGGCTGGTCATTTTTCAGCCTGACCAGCTAAGACGAGGCTGGAAATAGCTGGAAACCAGCCTGGAAATGGCCAAAACCCCTCAAAAACCAGGCTGGTCAACCAGCTAAAACCAGCCTAGGCTGGTTTTAGCTGGATTTTTCAGCAGGGGTGTTTGTGTGTTTATCTCAGTGCCAACCGTTCAGAAATACGCCTTCGAGAAAAAAATACACGGCAGTTTACACTTCAAGACTTGGATGTTTTTAGGTATGTAACTGCATTGTGTTTGCAACAGAAAGAAAAATTAATTAGCTCACAGTTGATTAGTTCAAAACTGAAACCATTTAATTAACTAAACACACAAAACAAACAGATTTAAAATGTGCATTTATTGAAAACAGTTTCTCTTAAAGGCGTACACCGTTTAAACGTTATCGGCTAAGAGCTTAGAACGACCAAGAGGCGACACTCAATAGAACGTTTTATTGCAACAGCCCCGGATTCTGCCATTTTGAAGTAAAAGCGATCGGCCGTCCATTGGATCTTAATGCTGTCGCGATGGAAAGCAGCTGCTTTGTTTTTTATTTATTTACTTTAAAAGTGCATTAAAGCTGAGATACAACCTGAAAGACGACAATACAACACTTACCATCACAATCATCAGCACTTTTAATAGTTTAATTTGCAGACTTAATGTTTATATTTAAGCTATACTTATTTTCTTTGAACTGTCACTTTTACTGCCACATCTGTGTTAATATATTATATGTCTTCTGATATGAATCTAATTAAACACATATGGGGAATTCTGAAGAGAAATCATTTAAGCATCTCTTTGAGCAACTCTAATAGAGGGGTCATGTTTGAAAAATGGAAAAGATAGATGTTGCAAAATGACGCCAACTGGTTCGTTCCATGCCTAGAATGAGGCCATACAAACTAGATAAAGTAGCTTTGTTGGGGGGTATACTCTTTTTTGCATCACCCTAATTTAAGTAAAACAAAAACAAGAAAATAGTATTTTGTTATTTTGTTAACCTTACTTTCATGTCATAAATTGAACAGATATTATATTAAAATTAGTCTTGTCAACATTTTGGAAATTGGTTTCTTTTTATTGAGGTTTTGTTTAAAATGTAGCTTTTTAATTGGGGTTTTTGAATATTTAATAATTAAGCTCGTCTTTAACTGAATATTTTAATTCATTCTGTCTATTTTTGGTTATCCGTGCTGTTGTTTTATTGGAATTTTAATTCCAAGATGGCTGCTGCATGACACTAGTGGCATCTAGTAGCTGTTTCCCAAACAGCAACAAAGAAGAGCTCTTTGGTATCAGTCAACACATTTTATCAGATAGAATGGAATGTTTTGTTTTTCTATCTATGAAGTCACTTCCTGGGCGATGTCACTAAAGAACTGGTGATGGTACTGACATCAAAGAACTTAGAATGACCAAGAGACGACACTCAATAGAACGTTCCATTGCAACAGCAGCGTCCAGCAACAGCCCTGGATTCCGCCATTTTGGAGTGAAAGCGATCGTCCATTGGATCTCATTGCTGTGGCAATGGCAAGCAGCTGCTTTGTTTGTTTATTTATTTATTTATTTATTTAAAAAGAGCGTTAAAGCTTAGATACAAGCTGAAAGACGACAATACAACACTTCCATCACAATCATCAGCACTTTTAATAATTTATTTTACAGACTTATAATATGCTGTGGTTCTATTGGAGTTTTCATTCCAAAATGGGCACTGCGCCATCTAGTGCCTGTTTCCCAAATCGCACTAGAGTGTCGCCTCTTGGTGATTCTATGCTTTTTGCTGACGTGAAACAAATATTAGCAATTTATAGTTTTTGAACCATACTATAGTATTATACTTTATATATTATTGCATAATAAATTATGAACTGTTAAACTGTATAAAACAAGGTACTGTACATTAGGTTTTACTGCAGTAAACGGGGGTGTATTGTAGTATACTCTATAGTAGAGAACTACAGTGTTGAGTAATTTGTTCGTATTGTTGGAGTTGTTGTGTTACTATTGCAACTATAGATTTACCACACCAGATTAATTCCGGTACTGTACTATAGTATGGTTCAAAATCACTACAGTATACAGTTACTATAAACTACTATAGTATCACTTTCACATGGATATAGTTAAAGTATGGTGGCCGAGAGAGAGCTTAACATGCTGCAATTTAAGAAAACACATGCAATTACAGAAAAAAAAACGCAAGCAAATTAGGAAAAGATCTTCATCCGTTTGACAGCACTCATGTTGCAAATCCTCACAACACATACACATTTTTAAAAAATGCGCTATATTTTCTCACAACGCAAACGATTTACGAAAACACACAACACTTTCAAATATCTCGGAACATAATGGAAATGTTTTAAGAGGACCCTAAAACATTACGGACCCGGCTATTTAGGCTAATAAAATACAAAAGACAAGCGAATCAGGATGTTAAAATAAACAAACAAAAAACTCACCTTTTAAAGATCACCTACAACTTCACTGAGCAATTTGGCAATAGTCACGGCAGAGCGACGTCCGTCACATTTTAGGGTCCCCTTGAAAAATTTCCATTGAGTTCTGTTGTTTTTGCAAGTGTTATGAGAAAATGCAGCGTGTTTAATTCATGTGTTTGTGTTGACAGAAATGCAGCACATTTTATTAATTTGTTTGCGTTATATAAAAATGCAAATAGTTTTTTTTTTTTTTAGAAAAATTGTTTGCGGATTTGCAGAATATATGCTGTCAACTGGATAAAGATTCATTTGCATTGCATGTGTTTTCTAAAATTGCAACACGTTAAGCTCTTTTGGCCGCCATATTACAAGCCCAATTTTTAAAAGTGTAATATATATATATTTTTATATATATATATATATATATATATATATATATATATATATATATATATATATATATATATATATATATATATATATTTATATATATATATATATATATATATATATATATATATATATATATATATATATATATATATATAAAATTGTTTAAATGACAACTTTAGTTTGAAACATTTTAACAGAGCAGAGACAATTAAAAGCAGAAGGATTATTTCATTTAAAATTGACTTTTTTTCTTTCATCCCCAAACATGGAAAACATCTACTCAAACCGAAGTGTTGAAATCATATAATTTACTCACCTGACTGATTTTGTATCAGGAAATTGCATTAATAATGATGATACTCATGTGATTTCCTGCTTTAATGTGTTTGGACCTTTACGCTGTTGACATTTCTTCAGACTGTTGATGTTAATGTAAATGTTGTGTGTGTGTTTCTTTAGTGGCGTCTCTCAGCAGTGGGACGGATGTAAGCACATCTGGAAAGGCTTACATGCTGGAGCAGAGTCTCTGGAGCTGTGCCGCTACAGTGTGTCTGTGTGTGCGTGTGTGTGGGAACTCTCTCAGCTTTCTCTGTAGGGGGGACTTTTCCCTCTAACCCCCGAAAACTGGCTGTAAAGTAATGACTTCAGTGTGTGTGAGAGTGTATGTGTGTGTGTGTCCACATGTAGAGAGGTTGATGCAAGATAAGCAGGCTATCTTTACTTTTTCATTCATATATAGTAGTTGATGGCGAGTGTAATGTGAAGTTTTTGTGAATGCAGAAGGTTTCAAAAATCAGAGTACACGAGGACGTTGTGTGAATTAAATGAAATAAAACAAGTGGTCAGGAGTCAATTTTAAGTGAAACCAAAATGTCAGCAGATTGTCCTATAGCTGGCTTCTCGCATCTCCAACACATTATTTGGTTCATGTTTCCTACATCATGTGGAGATGAAGCATTCATTATGTAGACAATAGTTATATTCTAGCATGTCTAAAAACCACTATTTCACAACTGCGGTGTAGTTCTTGCAATATTTCACCATCAGATTTCAGCTTGAATTGATCAAACCCTCATTACTGTCTCAAAGTGTGAAATCGATGAGGTCTGAGGAAGCATCTAGAGTTAAAATGCCCTAGTAGCAAAGAATTCTGGCCCAGATTTGGCATAAAGCTGGCACAGCAGGCATTCATCCGGCACTGGCATACAGCATGTGGGCCAAACATGGCCCGGGTTTGGCAGAGGTGGCACCGTTTTTAAGGCGACACATAAGATTTGGGCCAGATGAAAAACGTAGTATTTGGCCCAGATAAAAAATTTGATAAGTGGGCCATGTGAGTTTGGCCAGTCTTGACCCACATTTAAAATACACTAAAATCATTGAGTAAAGAAAAAAAATTCTACCAATCAGGTCACTTTGAGAAAAAGCGTGCCCATAGTGTGCCTAAAGCGCATCACTCCATGGGTTTATCAATTTCATTGCAATCGTGACACACCAACCCATCTGGCCCAGTTCAGGCCCAGTTATGAGTTATTAACTTGGCTGAGACTTGGCCCAGATATGGTCTGTGTTTGGCCCTTGTCTGGAAGCCAGATTTGGTCCAGTCATGTACCATAATTCACTGCGGCATGTGGGCCAAGCAAAACCTGATTGTGTGGGCCAGAGCTGGGCCAGAGAAATTTTGCTATGTGGGTGTAGACATTGTAATGGCTGTTTTGATTCCAGTACACACGATGTAATAGGCAGTGCAACACAATGCAACGTCTGAAAAATAAGAGTATATGAGTCTGACCATACAGTCTTGAGTAGAATCAACTGACCAATGAGAGTGGAGTAATGTCTTCTGACCTATCAGAGCAGGGGATGGTCATTTGGCCAATCAGAGCAGCATATATGAGTCTGACCAATCAGAGCAAAGTAGAGTCAACTTATCGAGGATGAAGCAATGTTATTTGACTTATCAGAATAGAGCATGGTTATTTGACCAAATAGAGCAGAGTATACAAGTCTGATCAATCAGAGTAGTCAACTGACCAATGAAAATAGAGTAATGTCATTTGCCTTATCAGAGTAGAGCATAGTCATTTGGCCAACTAGAGCAGAGCATAGTCATTTGGCCAACTAGAGCAGAGCATAGTCATTTGGCCAATTAGAGAAGAGTATATAAGTCTGCTCAATCTGAACAAAATAGAGCCAACTGAGCAATAACAGTGGTGTAATGTCATCTGTCCAATCAGAGAAGAGCAGGGTCATTGGGGCAATTAGAGCAGAGCATGGTCATTTCGTTAATCAAAGCAGAGTATAAGAGTTTGACCAATCAGAGCAAAGTATATGAGTCTGAACAATCAAAACAAAGTGGAGTCAACTGACCAATAACACTGCATTAATGCCACCTGTCCAATCAGAGCAGAGCTGGGTCATTGGGACAATCAGAGCAGAGCATGGACATTTTGCCAATCAGAGAAGAGTATGTGAGTTTGACCAATCAGAGCAGAGTATATGAGTCGGAACAAAGTAGAGCCAACTGACCAATGGCAGTGGAGTAATGTCATCTGTCCAGTCAGAGAAGAGCATGGTCATTTCGTCAATCAGAGCAGAGTATATGAGTCTGAACAATCAAAACAAAGTAGAGCCAACTGACTACTGACAGTGGAGTAATGTCATCTGTCCAATCAGATCAGAGCATGCTCATCGGGGCAAATAGAGCAGAGCAAGGTCAATTTGCCAATCAGAACAGAGGATAAGAGTCTGACCAAACAGAGCAGAGTAGAGTCAACTGATTAATGACAGCTGAGCAATGTCATCAGTCCAATTAGAGAACAGCAGGGTCATTTCGTCAATCAGAGCAGAGTATTTAAGTCTGAATAATTACAACAAAGTAGAGCCAACTGACCAATGACAGTGGAGTAATGTCATCTGTCCAATCAGAGCAGAGCCGGGTCATTGGGGCAAATAGAGCAGAGCAAGGTCATTTTTCCAATCAGAACAGAGTATAAGAGTCTGACCAATCAGAGCAGGGTATATGAGTCTGAACAATCAGAACAAACTAGAGCCAATAGACCAATGACAGTAGAGAGGTGTCATCTGTCCAATCAGAGAAGAGCAAGGTTATTGGGGCAATTACACAAGAGCATGGTCATTTCGTCAATCAGAGCAGAGATTTTGAGTTTGACCAATCAGAACAAAGCATAAGAGTCTGACCAATCAGAGCAGAGTATAGGGCCAGAGTAGACACTTTAAAATTAATTAATAAATAAGGTTAGTTTTATGAGGTAATGAAGTAGTTTTTACACCTGTAATGGATGTAAACCAGTTTTAAGTGCTATACAAAACAAAACTCGAAACACTTTAAATAGCATAACTTTAAATGTCGTCTTCTTCTTTTGAATGCTTTTTAATTAATTTCTTCATGCTTGAAACACCATCAGCACCACCATCCTTCACTTTTCTTTTACTGATGAATCTTTAACATTCACAAAACCTTTCCATTCCACAAATACTCGAGGTTCGCATGACCGAAATTGGCAGGAGAAAAACTTCTAACCTCAAGCGGAACTTTCATCTTTATTTTGCAGATGAAATTTCACCTAGCAATTGTAAATGTGACCAATCCTTGTTAAAAATGTGAGAAACTGAATGATACTGTCACTTTTCCTTATTGTACAGCATCTGGATCCTTAAAGCAAACCCAGTTGAGAGCAACTCATCTGATCATTTTACAGCCTATCAGCTGAAACACACTGCTTTCCATGATGCCACACATGTGGAGGCTCAGATCTGTGCTTGCGGCGGAAAGCCTGTAATATACTGTGAGTGTGTGTGTTGAGTTTGGCTCCCTGATGTGGCCTTCATGCTCTGACTCACTGGGTATTTTAGGATCTCAGCACTGATAATTAAACTGCACACGAAGTCCCAGAAAGAACATAAAGAGCCACTCAAGGACAATACGCTCCAGCATCATGTTTCTCTCGTTGACTGAATGATTGTCTTTAGGGCTCATTCACACAAAATGTGTCTTTGCTTATAAAAATGCAAGACATGGTGCTCGAATATGGGTTTAAAAAAGGGGAAGTGTGAATGCCTCTTCACCATGATATATAATAGTAAAACACACTTTTGTCATGCCAACATTTTACTATAAACAGAAGCTTGTGTAACTCCGCCGGTCCTACGCCACTCAACCCGCTCCGAGCTGGTACCGAACCTGCGACCTTCCACATGGGAGTCAGTTGCTCTAACAAGGAGGCTAAAGACCATGGCCTCTAGCATCTGTCGTTTGATCACCTTTAGAGCTCAGAGGAGTGAGGTTTACCTGCACAGCACACACTAGCTGGCCTCCGTTACACTCACCCCCCTACACCTCACTCCCATCCGGGTCACGGCACCAATGTAACCCCGCCAGTCCTGCGCCACCGAGCTGGTATCGAACCGGCGACCTTCCGCATGGGTGTCGGTTGCTCTACCAAGGAGGTTAAAGATCATGGCCTCTAGTGTCTGTCGCTAGAGCACCTTTACAGGTCAGAGGAGTGAGGTTTACCTGCACAGCACACAATAGCTGGCCTCCGTTACACTTGCAAGAATTGCTCCTGCTCTGAGCTCTTCTGATTGGATCACTGCATTTGGCGTCTAAAAAGCATGGTACTCACGTGCACATTGCTTCAAGACGTGAGCATATTGATCAAACACAATTATCCAGTGTTTGTTTACTAGGGGTGTCACGATTTCGATTTTAAATCGAAATCGATCGAAATTTATGCTCAATTTCGATTATCGAATCAAAAAATAGAATCGTCGATGCTGCCACGCCCCCATGTCACGTCAGCTTGGCTTGCCAAGCGGGAAAAAAACAGGCTTGTTGAAGTGCTTGTTAAACTGCAGAGGCAGGAGACCCGTCGACAGAACTTAAACCCTCTCCTCTTTCAATGAAGTAGCCGGTGTGTAAGCATTTTGGATTTCCAGTGAGTTATGTTGACAACGTTCGTGTTGTCGACAAAAAAAACACAGTTTTGCATGCTCTGCTATGTACGTATTACGTACGGTTCGTCCGATAGACAACACCGGCATCGCGATCCTCCGCCCGCCCCCGTTGAAAATCCGCTCGCGAAAAGTACACACTCAGGCCCTGTTTACACTGTCTTTGTTTTTAAATGGCATTTTAGAACGACAACCATTTGACATCCACAGTGGCGTGTAGCATTTCTGAGCAGCCCTCCTTCCTCTCTACCTCTGAAAACGCACATCACATGACCACACAGACACAGACGCACACACAGCCATGCGCTCGAGACAGCAGGTCCAGGCAGTCAGAGGACTGCTTCAATCTTTCACTCACTTGTACTTAGTCATTTTAGCGAACACCTCAGATACTGTTGGCTGGTTCCTGTTGGTTGTGCCTCTTTTTTACCGACGCCATTAAAACGACACAGATCACTGCCTATTCACGAGTCCCGCAGAAAAAGTGATTGACAGGTGGTAATTATGTGTGTATCTTGCCTTTATTTATTTACTGTATGATTTGTTTATGGGTAATACAAAGACCATGCAGGTCAGGTAGTTTAAACGGTAGGCTACAAATAATTAATTGGTCATTAATTAATTAATTATTCATAATCGAAAATTTAATCGAATCGTGGCTTTAGAATCGAAAATGTAATCGAATCAAGGATTTGGAGGATCGTGACACCCTTAGTGTTTACATTGAAAATCTATTGTTCATTCACATCTACAGAGCTCTCACATTTACAGTGCATTTGGAAAGTATTCATAGCACTGTAAAATCACATGTACATCAGTATTTACAGCCTTTGCTTAATACTTTGTTGATGCAACTTTGGCAGCGATTACAGCCTCAAGTCTTTCTGAATGTGATGCCACAAGCTTGGCACACCTGTCTTTGGGAATTTTTGCCCATTCATCTTTGCAGTACCTCTCAAGCTCTATCAGGTTGGATGGGAAGCGACAGTATACAGCCATTTTCAGATCTCTCCGGAGATGATCAATAGGATTTAGGTCTGGACTCAGGTTGGGCCACTCAAGGACATTCACCAAGTTGTTGTGAAGCCACTCCAGTGATATTTTGGCGGTGTATGTTGCATGATATTCCATTAAAGTTAACCCATTTAATCCCATTTTTCTTGCAATTTGAGAATATAGTTTTAATTCCTTTGACCTCCTTGACCCACAAACTTCATCCCTCCTTTAAGATTATGTTGGTTAAATTAGTTTTTTTTTATCTGTTCACAATAGTGACCAATGGGAAACAGCACTGTCAGATTTGAATCGGTGTGTATATGTGAGGGTGTCTGTGTGTTCACTTGGATGAGTTACATGCAGGGTACAGATTCAGAGTACACCAAAAAATGCTGGGCTGTTGTGACCCAATTTTAAGTCAAATGTGGACAAACCCACCATTTGGGTTAAAAGTGCCATTTAAATTAAATTGCAAAATATAAACCCAGCATTGGGTTTGTCCATTGTTGACGCAACATTGGTTATGACAACAAAGATTTGTTACAAAAAAAACATGTAAATATGAAAACACCAAAAAATGACATCAGTTTTGACAACACAAATGTGCTCTCTTAAGCCTGATTTATACTTCCGAGTCAAGTGACCGGCGTAACCCACAGTGCATGCAACGCGGGTGGCTGTGAATTTATACTTCTGCGCTGTCTCTGTTGGTCTGCATTAACACTTCCGAAACGCTAGTTGGCAGTGAGGTGTAAATCTTCCTCTGTGTCGAGTTTCTTCGCTGATGTTTTGCTTTTCCTGAACACTTCCTGGATGTACAAGTGGCTCAAACTCGCTCATTTTGAGGCAGGAACCGGCGGACGTGCAACAACTTTAACTATGAGGTAAACACAAAACAAAACTTTCCATCCGGAGCTCCTTCATGGGACTCCACACTTGTAAACTAGTCATGCAGCTCTCTGTCCCGCCCAGACTCGTCAGAGCTACCAAGCCGACCAATCACAGAGCTTGCGCTACGCGTCGTTGCAACGTGTAGTTACATTTTTTGAGAGGTGCACTTCAGCGACGGCCACGGCGAAGGGCTATGCGTCATACGCCGGCGTTTGACGCAGAAGTATAAATCAGCCTTTACACACTGTACTCCATATAAAGCCAGAAACTATGAGCTTTTTATGCACTGCAACTGATGATCAACATTAAAAATTACAAATTGCACCTCTTCCCAACAGGAAAAAGCAGCAATAATCAAGAATGCATGATAATATGGTGTCAAGGCTTTTAGAAAAAGTCATTATAATGAAAGTCAACGGGGCAAAAAGAGCCACCAACATAACAAAAGGGGAGTCAATTTGCCCGCAGTGTATTGTTGAGGTGTTTTTACATTTTCAATGCATTTTCACAAAATTTATGAGAAAGTTATGGTCAAATTAAGACTCAAAATCACCTCAGAGTGGATGAAAACATCCTCAACAGCACAGTAAAATCTAAAGCGTCACAACAGTTTTAACAATATGATGAACAAGTGCTGACAGTATTTCAACTTGAGCAAGCTGAATGATCTGCTTGGATTGATTTAGCCTCAGCTCGTCTTCATACCTGTGACACAGCAGCAGGAGGAGCAGGACTGATGGTGTTTTGGCTCCACGGCTGCTCAGGTGGACTGATATCTAGAGTTACAGAGTGACAGCTGTAGAGATGCTTCAACAGACCTCAAGCCAAGCTGGCAGGACACTATATGTCACAGCTCACTGCTTGCTCTTTCTCTGTCTGTGGGGGTGTGGGTGTATGCAACATTGTGATTAATTTTGATGAATGTGAAGAGCACGTAAATGCACACATTTGGGATGAATGTTATATTACTTGGGTCTGTTGATAGATTTAGGGTGCGTTCACACTAGCACTTTTAATCCGCAACTGGGTTCATTTGACGTCAAAGTACGGTATGTTTATCTAGTGCAGGGCAGTCCAAACTCGGTCCTAGAGGTCTGGTGTTCTGCATAGTTTAGCTCCAACTTCCTTCAACATGCCTCCCTAGAAAGAGCTTGATTAGCTGCTTCAGGTGTGTTTAATTGGGGTTGGAACTAACATATGAGGGACACCAGCCCTCCAGGACTGAGTTTGGACACCCCTGATCTGGTGTGAATGTGTCTTCTGAACTCGGGTGCACACTCGTAAACCGTACCCAGATCTGCCTCAAAGAGGTGGTCTGGGGTATGGTTCGTGTGAACTCTGGTCCGGTTTACTCCTGGGGCCTCATGTATCAACGCTGCGTACGCACAAAAACTTTGCGTACGCCAGGTTTCACGCTCAGAATCACTCACGTTTGGATTTACTAACAATGAACTGAACGTGGGAATGTGCGCAGGTTCTCGGCAGCTTTCTGGCTGGCGTACGCACATTTTTTGTGCGTGTTTGTTTTATTTCCATTGGCGACTCCTAGAGGCAGTTGTGTTAAATTCCTCTCCACAAAGTGTCTGAGCCTTGCAATGGCAGCTGTATGAGACGGGTTCATATAGTAGGTATGTAAGATTTCCATACCATACAGTTGACCAGCTAAACATTAAAGCACAATTTGCAGCGGTCGCCTGTTTTCCCAATGTAATCTGAGCGATCTACTGCACGCACATTGCTATAAAGACACTATCTGAAGATGAATTTGCATGCGTGAATCAGAAACATTTCCATTCAATAAATGTGCAAATAAAATATGATGCACAAACTTATTGATGATTCCTACTTGTCTTTCTCTTGATAAATAGTGGGCAAAATCTGATATGTAGCGGGGAAAAAAAGAAAGAATTCATTAGACGCTGGATTCGAGCCTAGTTAATGCTCGATCATGTCAGTAGATGATCATATGCTTCTTATGAGGTGCGCCACTGAGACTGCTAAGGATACTGCAACATTTTTCAGTTATAAACCACACTATTTCTGTTTTAAATGCACTCAGTGCGATGTTCAGACCCAACTGTGTTAACCGTATCAGCTAAACTCTCCCACTCTATTTTTTTCTTTTGTTGTTAATTCCGGAGAACAAACTTGCAAATAACACCGCTTTTCTCCGGTCTACCTCCGAAAGCAGCACCTCCAATTCACATTCTGTTCAAAGTTTCTCTTTTTGCTTGCTTTTGCCGTTGCTTTTTCGTTGGGTTTTGCCATTAGCATAGTCATTAGCATATTCATACGGGGGAGGAGGCAGGGAGGGGTTTTGTGCTCGTGCATGTTGCGCTCAGTTTCACGTTCATTCAGATGTACAAAAGAATATGCGTGAGATTCGGCGTACGCAGTGTTTCATACATCTGAAATTTTTTCTGCGTACGCACATTTACAGCTTTGTGCGTACGCAATGTTTTAGTAAGATTTCCACGCAAGTCTTCGTACATGAGGCCCCTGGTGTGAATGCAATCATACCAAATAGCGGAAGTGAACTGCCAACAGTACCAAAACAATCTCACGGCAGTTCGTAACTTTTTGATTTAGTGACTAATTTGTATGAATTAGTACGATCTAATTCGACTTGCTCATCCCCCAATGACGGTTGGGTTTAGGGGTAGGGTTAGGTGCCCTATTTAGGTTTAATACCTGATGTCACAAGGTACTTACGTTTCCTTGTGAGATCAGTCTGACAGTACTACAAACTTTAGTTTTCATAACGAACTTCAGTCCAGGCAATTGAACCAAGTGTGAAAGCATCTGGGCATCTGGTTCGAATGTTTCCTGGACACCTACCTAGAGAGGTGTTTCAGGCATGGCCAGTTATCGGGGAAGATCCAGGACACGCTGGAGGGACTATGTCTCTCAACTGGCCTGAGAACACCTCAGGATCCCCTCAGAGGAGCTGGAGGAAGTGTGTCCACTCCAGCACCTATAAGTCCCAGGATGCAATGGCATAGTGACATCACAACAGTGTAGTTCCCAAATGCTCAAGGGTGTAGGGCATTCCATTTAAACCAGATGCTCCTCCAGTAGTGGACACTTGTGTAACGTAATCATTGATGTATATCCGAGGGAACGAGATAGGAAAGTTGGTGAGTGAATTTTAGTTTTTAATTGAACTGAACTTTAGCTCCTGGTCTATTCCTGATCACACCAATGAATCTAGTCTCTCTCTAGCTCCTGGAGGGTCACAGCTCTGCAGAGTTCAGCACCGGCTGCAAAACACATACATCTTCTTTTCAAATGAGCCTGAAGGACTTGATTAGCTGGATCTGTGTTTAATCAAGGTTGAAGATAAACCAGCGGTGCCCAAACATGTTTCTAGAGGTCCGCTGTCCTGCAGAGTTTACCTTCAGTCCTAATGAAATACACCTGAAGCCACTAATGTCCCATTGAAACAATATAGACTGTTTTTGAGATTCCTAAGTAGGCATACAGGCATACACTGATCAAAGTTGAGCTATACATTAACCAAAAAAGCTACCTGTGCCTTGATGTCGCATTATGATTGTATCCTATATAAAGGGTTTGCACTTATGTCGAAATTTGCACAGTTCCCATATGTGCAGCCATATCGGTGATACTTAGATGTAAACAATAGCATCCCTGCTGAAAAATCCAGCTTAAACCAGCCTAGGCTGGTTGGCTGGTTTAAGCTGGTTGACCAGGCTGGTTTTATAGGGGTTTTGGCCACTTCCAGACTGGTTTCCAGCCATTTCCAGCCTGGTCTTAGCTGGTCAGGCTGGGAGATGACCAGCTAAAACCAGCTTGACCAGCCTAGCCAAGCTGGGAGTCCAGCTAAAGCCAGCTATATCCAGCTTAAACCAGGCTGGTCAAGCTGGTTTTAGCAGGATTTGGCTGGTCATTTTCCAGCCTGACCAGCTAAGACCAGGCTGGAAATGGCTGAAAACCAGCCTGGAAGTGGCCAAAACCCCTCTAAAACCAGCCTGGTAAACCAGCTAAAACCAACCAACCAGCCTAGGCTGGTTTAAGCTGGATTTTTCAGCTGGGATGGGTTGCACAGTTATTGTACTTTTGAATACACTGTTCTGTCTACTCGTTGTCTAAACCATGGAGAAAACAAGAAGAAGCTGGAGGCAAGTAGTGAGCAGGAAAGGGTGCAATATTTTGACAAACTGAATTTAATAGGTGTTAAAATATACATGAGCATTGTGAATGTTATGGATATTAGATATTCTGCTTCAGTCTGGCCACAAACACTTTGTTCCTTATCTTACTATTATTCGTGTATTTGATATAACGTTTGCCAGTCTATAGCACATAGATGTGTTTTTCAAAAGCCAAAAACATGACCTAAATGTATTATTTTCACAGACAAAATTCAGCACCCTGCTGAAAAATCCAGCTTAAACCAGCCTAGGCTGGTTGGCTGGTTTTAGCTGGTTGACCAGGCTGGTTTTTGAGGGGTTTTGGCCATTTCCAGGCTGGTTTCCAGCCATTTCCAGCCTGGTCTTAGCTGGTCAGGCTGGAAAATGACCAGCCAAGTCCAACTAAAACCAGCTTGACCAGCCTGGTTTAAGCTGGACATAGCTGGTTTTGGCTGGACTCCCAGCTTGGCTAGGCTGGTCAAGCTGGTTTTAGCTGGTCATCTCCCAGCCTGACCAGCTAAGACCAGGCTGGAAATGGCTGGAAACCAGCCTGGAAATGGCCAAAACCCCTCTAAAACCAGCCTGGTCGACCAGCTAAAACCAGCCAACCAACCTAGGCTGGTTTAAGCTGGATTTTTCAGCAGGGCAGAGTTTCTATAGGCTCTGTATCATTGTTTACATTCTGCTCTTCAATATGGCCGCCTGATGATGCATCATGAACACACTCAGCAGCATGACTTCTGTTGTGTCTGTTTGTGTGTTTCTGCTCTCCCTCTGGCTGTGTGTGTGTGTGTGTGTGTGTGTGTGTGTGTGTGTGTGTGTGTGTGTGTGTGTGTGTGTGTGTGTGTGTGTGTTTGGTCTCAGCACAGAAGGCACAGACAGGTGGATGGAGGAGAGACAGAAGGAGCCTGTGACCTCTGGATATGGTCAGGTGAGTCCACACCTGTTCCCTTCCTCAGATTGGAGATTCCGGTTACACACACACACACACACACACAGTCCCATTCAGCACATCTCAGACACTGAACTGATTTCTTCTTCAACACTGAATACTGTGCATCACTAACAAGAAAACAATTAAACATAATAACATTCATAATTAGACACAATTGATTACATGTTTGTTTGTTTTTTATTGGTTTGATGCAGCCGTAATCTGAAACTCCAAACAGTTAATACACATAGCCCCAAGCAATGGCAATCATGGTCAAAATGACACTTGTTGTTTGCAAAAGCATTTAAAATATGCAACAAAAGCAATTTTTTTTTAAAACAAAACAACTTGCAAACAAGTTTATGAGCTTTTTTAATCAATTATTACACAATGGACAGCAAAACACAGACCTCGGTGCTAAATTAATGCACCATTGCTGGATCCAGAATGAGAAATGATGCACTTTTTATGGGATCCATGATGTGAATCTCTTTTCAAATGATGGCGGAAAGCCCAATTCTGTTTATAATGTTCGGTCATGCCTTATTTTTCGATGGTCAGTTTGTTGAATTTAAGTTACATTGCATCTACATGCCAACTAATTCTCATCCCTACAAAAAAATCCAGCTTAAACCAGCCTAGGCTGGTTGGCTGGTTTTAGCTGGATGACCAGCCTGGTTTTAGATGGGTTTTGGCCACTTCCAGGCTGGTTTCTTAGCTGGTCAGGCTGAGAGATGACCAGCTAAAACCAGCTTGACCAGCCTAGCCAGGCTAGCAGTCCATCCAAATCCAGCTATGTCCAGCTTAAACCAGGCTGGTGAAGCTGGTTTTAGCTGGATTTAGCTAGTCATTTTCCAGCCTGGCCAGCGAAGACCAGGCTGGAAATGGCTGGAAACCAGCTAAAACCAGCCAACCAGCCTAGGCTGGTTTAAGCTGGATTTTTCAGCAGGGATTAGATTCTTAAGTAGACTGTTAGGTTGACATGTACTTGCAAAGTTTCTTATAGTCAGTTAAATGTCTGTTGAGGGACAACCGATATTAAGCAGACAGTCAACTCATACTCAAATGGACCATTAAAATAAAGTGTTACCAAATTTTATGGACAGAATTTCAAAAGCGCAGCCTTGGGCTGGAGGGGTTCCGGTTTGGAGACCGCAGGGTCTCATCTCTGTTATTTGCAGACAATGTTGTTCTGTTGGCTTCATTAAACATGGACCTTCAGCATGCACTGAGGCAGTTTGCTACCGAGTGTGACTTGGCTGGGATGAGAATCAGCACCTCCAAGTCCGAGGCCATGGTGCTCCACCGGAAAAAGGTGGTTTGCCATCTCCATATGAAAGTCCTTACCCCAGGTAGAGGAGTTCAAGTATCTGGGGTTTGGTTCACGATTGAGGGAAAGATGGAGCGTGAGATTAACAGGCGGATTGATGCAGCGGCAGCAGTAATGCAGTCGATGTACCGGTCCGCTGTGGTAAAAAAGGAGCTGAGCCGAAAGGCAAAGCTCTCGATTAACTTGTCAATCTACGTTCCTACTCTCACCTATAGTCATGAGCTGTGGGCCATGACCGAAAGGACAAGATCTTGGATATAAGCGACTGAAATGAGTTTCCTTTGCAGGGTGGCAGAGTGCACCCTTATAGATAGGGTAAGAAGCTCTGTCATCCAGGAGGAGCTCGGAGTAGAACTGCTACTCCTCCACATCAAGCTGAGGTGGCTCGGGCATCTGTTTCAGATGCCTCCAGGACGCCTGCCTAGGGAGGATTTACAGGCATGTCCCACCAGGAGGAGGCCTCGGGGAAGACCCAGGACACGCTGGAGGGACTATGTCTCTCGGCTAGCCCGGGAACGCCTCGGGATCCCCCCGGAGGAGCTGGAGGAAGTGTCTAGGGAGAGGGAAGTCTGGAGTTCTGTCCTAAGACTCCTGCCTCCGCGACCTGGCCCCGGATGATAATGATGATGATCACTTCCTAGGTAGCAAAGAATTTTGGCCCAAATTTGGCATAAATCTGGCACAGCAGGCATTCATCCAGAGATCCAAACATGTCCCTGGTTTGGCAGAGGTGGTAGTCGTCTTTAAGGCGGCACACAATACTTAGGCCAGATGTGAAATGTAGTATTTGGCCCAGATGTTAATAATTGATATGTGGGCCACATAAGTTTGGCCTGTCTTGACCCACGTTTCATTTTTATTATAGGCAAATGAAGAAAAAATAAGTCTACCAATCAGGTTGCTTTGAGAAAAAGCACGACGTCAGCACGCCTAAAGCGCAATGGTTCATGTGTTTATCAATTTCATTGCAGTCGTGACACACCAACATTTCTGGCCCAGTTCAGGCTCAGTTATGAGTTATTAACTTGGTTAAGAATTGGCCCAGATATGGTCCATGTTTGGCCCTAGTCTGAAAGCCTTGGTCCAGTCACGTACCGTAATTCACTGCGGCATGTTGGCCAAGCAAAAACTGTGTGTCCGAGCTGGGCCAGAGATATTTTGCAATGTGGGTTGAATTAATCTGTGATGATAATTCTATGACTGATGTGGTAACACAACAACTAAAGTTATATAAACAAACGACCCAATGCTGTGCCCAATGTTTTCTACAACTATAGGGTATATTATACTATAATGCACCACATTACATTTACAACATTACAGTTTATAAGTTCACAACAGATACTAGTAAATGCTATGATATGTATACAGAGTAATACACTTTACTACAGTATGGCCAAACAATATAGCACTTGCTGTAAATGACTATAGTAATGTTTCATGTGAGGAGATTCTTTTATATGATGTACCTGAAGAAAAGTGCTTCAATTCAACTTGACTAAAGTCTCCATCTGCACAACATTTAGTAATGTATACAGGGGATATATTACAAATATTTAAAGCTCGGTTGTTGTCGTTTTTTGTTATTGTTTTTTTTTAAAGACATAAAAAAATAAATGCTAAAACTATTGACCCCAAAAGTGTTATTCAGGTATTAATATCTAATAAAAAAAACTGTTTAGTGATGCTGCATGTGCGTGCTAAATCATAGATGTTCCCATATGCTCCGTGAAATTAGTAATCTCATCAGTACCTTGAACCCTAAACGCTCTTTGAAAAGAAATCTAATATGCTGACATCAGTCTCTGTAAGAGGACACCAAATCTTTATCAAAAATGCCCACGCTCACAGATAAATCACAGGTACTTATGAACGCGCTGAGTGTTTGAGAGATGAGGAGATATGAAGACTGACAGAAGGAGACAGGTGCAAATACACACACCTGCAGGCTGCATTTAAAAAAAGCAGTGTGTGTGGGTGCGCGCATATTTGTGTGTGAGAGAGACTGTGTGTGTGTGTGTGTGTGTGTGTGTGTGTGTGTGTGTGTGTGTGTGTGTCCCCTCTGCCTCACACAAGTGGCAGAACAATAGAGTGGTAAAGTGCTGCAGGTCTCACGGCGGAACAAAAGTGCACCTTGCAGCTTTCAAATCCTCCAAAGTACATCCTGAGGCCACGAATACCTGTGGCGCAGACACAGAGACACTGCAGGTGTTTGCTCTGTTACTACAGGTGCAGCACACAGTTTCACAAAGCAAACACTTCAAAACAAGTCTTTACAGTTCTTGAGTGGAGGTGCTCAAGAACTTATTCTTAAAGGTTATCCCTGCTGAAAAATCCAGCTTAAACCAGCCTAGGCTGGTTTTAGCTGGTCTACCAGCCAGGTTCTAGAAGGGTTTTAGCCACTTCCAGGCTGGTTTCCAGCCATTTCCAGCTTTACAGGAAAACAGGCTGGGAGATGACCAGCTAAAACCAGCTTTACAAGCCTAGCCAGCCTGGGAGCCCAGCCAAAACCAGCTATGTCCAGCTTAAACCAGGATGGTTAAGCTGGATTTAGATGGTTTTAGCTGGTCATTTTCCAGCCTAACTACTTACGACCAGGCTGGAAATGGCTAAAACCCCTCTAAAACCAGGCTGGTCTACCAGCTAAAACCAGCCAACCACCCTAGGCTGATAGGGATAATGATTTAAGCTGGATTTTTCAGCAGGGATTTTTAACCTTTATTAGATAATTTTTTAATAACTTAACTAGTTGGGTTTAAAATTTGAATTTCAACTGTCAACTGATTTAACTGACACAAAACAGCTGTTTTGTGTCAGTTAAATCAGTTGACTGTTGAAACCAGGCTAGTTAATTTAAAAAAATTTGAATTTTAAAAGTCAACTGATTTAACTGTTAACAGTTGGATGGTAAAATGGATATAAAAACATGAAATGGAGCGGTAATTTAATAAAAATGTACATCAATATGATTGCGTTAGAGCTTAAATAAACTTTATAATGCAAAAACAATGTGTGCGTAATGTTGTTTTTGCGTTATAAAGTTTATTTAAGCTCTACGGCAATCATTAATTAATTTTCTGGTCAGCTTAATCCCTTTATTAATCCTGGGTCACCACAGCGGAATGAACCGCCAACTTAATCAGCAAATTTTTACGCAGCGGATGCCCTTCCAGCCGCAACCCATCTCTGGGAAACATCCACACACACATTTACACACATACTCATACACTACGGACAATTTAGCCTACCCAATTCACCTGTACCGCATGTCTTTGGACTGTGGGGGAAACCGGAGCACCCGGAGGAAATCCACGCGAACGCAGGGAGAACATGCAAACTCCACACAGAAACACCAACTGAGCCGAGGCTCGAACCAGCGACCTTCTTGCTGTGAGGCAATAGCACTACCTACTGCGCCACTACGTCACCCTAACACAAGCATATTGATGTAAATTTTTATCAAATTACCTCTCCATGTTGTGTTTTTATATCCATTTTACCATCCAACTGTCAACAGTTAAATCAGTTGACTGTTAAAGTTCAAGTTTTCTAACCCAACTGCTTGAGTTATTAAATAAATAACCAAATAAAGGTTAAAAATAACCCAACAAAACACCAAATAAGTTTAACTCAACCATTGGGTTAAATAAACAACTCAACGTTTTTTAGAGTGTATGAAATAACAAGAGGGCAAATGAAGGGTGTCAGAAAGTTACCTGCTAGGACACGATTCACGTTGAGCTTAAGGCGGCAAATACTAAGGTTTCTGAAGTATTTGAAGAAACAGAACCGACAATGAGATGAAGGAGGAATTGCTTTTGGAAAAAAAAGAGAATGATGGAGAAAGAAAGCTGGATGTAAAGTATGTGGGTAATCCCCACACAAGAGCACCGTCACCCAGAACCCTGTTAGTAATCCAAACCACCATAACAGCTCCTGGCTCAAACACGATCCCTATGAGTCAGCTATCTAAACCAGCACCTCACAGCGAGAAAAGACACCAGCATCACTGCGCAAATATGCCCTTTTAAAGGCAATGCATGACCACTGCTGAGCACAGACCACTACAACCAGTCCAGGCACAGAGACAATCCAGGACCAGTTCTCCCAGTTCAAACTGATGTCTTTGAGTCCAAATGTAAAGCTGCTCCTGGGTCTGTGAGTACATCCAACAAAAGCCATTCAAAAATCAGCTCACCCATAAGTCATCATTCATCTTTCTCTTCACTGAGGCCATATTTTTGTGGTCTTTTTTTTATGGATTCTGGAGGAATTTAGACTTGGGTTTACTTTACCCCTGTGGAAAGCATATTGAAGTGTGCATTTCCCGAACAGAGAGATAAATGAAGAGCTAGAGGTCAAAGCAGTGTCAGATTATTGCGGTAAATACTGTTTTGTTCTCGATTATTTTGCTTTATTGTGTGAGTTTCACAATGGGCAACTGCACTTTAAATCTTCTAACAAACTTAAAGGGTCACGAAACACCAAAACACATGTTTTGAGCTGTTGACAGTCATATATGAGTCCCACGCTACTAAAAACACTATTAGGACGCATATATTTCACCTAAAGGTAAAAATTGGTTGTTTTTGCGTTATTTCGATCACATTTGTTCTTCCGGTTTGAAACGAATTTTTAAAGCTGCGTCACGACGATTAGATCCTTGTGTGTATTCCAGCGTGAAGACTGGATGTCTATACTGGCCAGTACAACGTGTCGTCTTTGAGCTTTCAGCAGTAATTAATGAGAAAGACTTGGTTTAAACCAATCAGCGCGCTCTATTGTGAATGAGGTGCAGCTTCATTAATATGCATGATCGCTTCGAAGACCTGTTACATGTTACAGTGTTCAGACGGCAGAGAGACAACACGTTGTGTTGCCAAAACAAGTGGAAGAACAAGAATTGTTTGGAGATACGGGTCGTCAGTGTTGTGTTTATAAATGTGCTGCAACGAAAGTTTTGTTTTCAATTCCTGCTATGAGAGCGCAGCTGGACTCACATGTGGACTACAGTGCACGCCACAGAAATTCGTCCTGACGTTGGGTTCTGACCTTAACCCAATTTTCATTTCAAAACAAAATCCAACATCCACAGTACATTGAGGTATGTTGGGGTACGTCCAGGCTCATTCTGAAAACGTAGCACCGCGGACGTTTCTGGAAGCCGCGATTTACGTGGCTGGAGGTACGTATGGCTGCATTTCATTTTTTTAAACGAATGCTACTGGGCGGTGTGATGCTGCTCTTCGCGCTTGCCGGCTGACAGCTCACCTCCATGTGGAGAGCTTTCCAGTTTGTCCGGTTAGCTCGTCGAGTACGTTGGCGGAGCGGAGAGCCGGGGAGGAGCCGACAGCAATAAACGCGTTCGAGACAGGTAAGACAAAAATAGAAATCGAAAAATAAACTAAACGAGTTCATAACAGGGCGAGAATGTGGTGAAATCTGAAAATGTGGTCAAAATCATACGAGGGCTTTTCGTTTTCTGGATAGCTTTTGTAAATCGTTGCTTAGGTTTAGGGAGGAAAGCGAGCGGGCGGCTGGCTGGCCGCGTCAAATGGTAAAACCAATTGTTGGGTTTAGGGAAGGAGGAGGAGGGTGGGTTTGCCGATTGGCCGGTCGCCCAGTCAATCATTCAGTCAGTCAGATAGATGGCCGCTTGACAGTGGCCTCCGGCGGCTTTACGCGAGAACAGCACGGGCGCGAACGACGCTCGCATTTGAGATGCGAAAAAGCAGGACAGCCGACTCTCGCAGATTCGCGAAAACAAAAACTGCACAAATACGTACCTCCTGGGACATATTTCGCAGTCTCCAGAAACGTCCGCAGGGCTACATTTCCAGAATGAGCCTGCGTTGGGTATGTCAATATGACGTCATTTAGACGTCCTGTGCCTGCAGGGTACATTCGCACATATCTGTGTGGCCAGGCTTTGGATTAAAGCTGATAATATTGTAAATAATGTTACATTTCTACACTGAGTGATGGTTTCGCTTCTCAAGACCTCAGCGTGGAGCCTTGGCTATTAATTTGGATTCGTCTGTATGTGTTTATTTTTAAACAGAAAAAAAGCTGTCATCATTCACTGCCATTATATGAATCACCAAAGATTTAGCTCAAAACCTTCGTTAATGCCATACTGATAAAAAACTATCACCTACATCTTGGATGACCTGTGGGTGAGTCAATTAACAAGAAATTTCCATTTTGGGGTGAATTATCCCTTTAATGCAGCAGGTCTCCGTGAGTCATTCGGGTTTTGGATGGACATGAGGGTGAGTAAAGGATGACAGAACTTTTATTTTTGGTTGAACTATTTCTGCCATTTTCAGCTCCAGCTTCTCTGCTTCAGATGTTTTTTATCAGTGCTGCAATGAGGCCAGTGTTTATATAAAGCTGACAAGACATTTCCTGTGTCCGAGAGTCCAGAGAGAGGACAGGAGGAGCCAAAGACGAGGAGAAAAGAGAGGTGCACTGCAAAAAATGCTTTTCTTACTCAGAGTTTTTGTCTTGTTTCTGGTCCAAATATCTAAACATCCTATATTAATTCAAGAAGCATTTTCTAGAAAACCAAAATAAAGGCTTGTTTTAAGAAGTAAATTGCCAAAATTATATGAGTTTTATCTTAAGACAAGCAAGATAATCTGAGAGTAGGATAAGCAAGCAAAATAATCTTGATTTTCCTTGTGACATAAGAAGTCTTTGCTTAACCCGTTGGAAGATTATTTTGCTTGTTTTAAGAAAACTCACTTGATTTTGGCAAATAGTTTTATGTTACATGTTGATAAACAATATTTATTGCTTTACTTTAGTGTCGTGTGGTACTATGATGGTGTTTAGTAGTAGTGTGAATGTGTGTATCTACCGTATTTTTAATTGTAAAGTTTTGGCAACCACAGCTGCCATTAAACTGTACATTTTAAGTTGTTTTTTTTATGTTCTAATGTCGATAAATAAAGTTTTTTGCATTAGTGCCATGTGTGTTGCCATGATGGTGTTTAGTAGTTGTGTGAATGACACTCAGGGCCTACTCACACTATGCCATCCGTACCGTGCCCAGGCCCGTTTCCCGGATCGTTTGAGAAGTGTGAGTGCGCTGAATCGGGCTCAAGCACGGTTCACTTGGCCGGCCCTGGCCCGGTTGGAAGAGGTGTGCCTGAGCGCGGTACACTTGGGTTTTGGCGCGGTACGCTTGTGTGTGAGCGCGAAACGCGCCAAAGCCCGAAACCGAAAGCGAGACGTGACTTTTAAGGGACTGTTTGATATGGATTTATTAATCATTCTTATTGTTCAGTGAACGCAAACTGCCGTAGTTTATTAAAGACGCAAACTCCTCACAGCACGCCAGCTGCGCGCCCTCAGCAGACCTCCTCATTCCTGCAGCACGAGAGCTTTATGATTATTTATGAGCGCCAAAAGTGGCGGATCTGTTCGGTAAAATATCTGACTGCGTGTCCCCGCATCCCTAAGGACTGTTTGGCGAAATATTTGACTGCATGTCAATGCATAACAAACGACTGAAAGGATATAACTAGAGAAATCTCCACTGTGCTGCTGAGTGAGGGCGTATGGCAAGCCGTTTTAACATTTAAACCTTGTTCTGACTATCCATAAATATATTTAGAGATATAATTATATATTTTGACAAGTCATTATTATAATTCGACTTGTCAGAATGACAATTAGAGATATCTGCAATTACAATTGTTCTAGTACGAAATCAGATTGGAGATATCTGCAAATATATTATGACTAGTCATATTCCTCCATTGACTTCCATTGAAAAATATTTGCAAATATCTCTAACTGAGTTTTGACTCGTCAAAAATCCAATTCAAGATATCTACAACTGTAATTCGACTATTAGTAAATTAATTAGAGATATCTTCAAATATATTTGTAAATATCTCTAAATATTACGAATTAAAAACTTCTCCAAATGTATGACTAGTAAAAACTCAGTTAGAGATATCTCTAATTACAATTGTGACTAGTCAAAACTCATTTAGAGATATCTGCAAATATTTTTCAATGGAGGAATATGACTAGTAATAATATATTTGCAGATATCTCCAATCTGATTTCGTACTAGTACAATTGCAATTGCAGATATCTCTAATTGTTATTCTGACTAGTCGAATTATAATTATGACTAGTCAAAATATAATTAGAGATATCTCTAAATATATTTATGGAGTCAGAACAAAGATTTAAATGCTAAAAAGGCTTGCCATAGAGAGCGCTTCTGAACAGCGCAGCAGCGATGACGTAAGCGTGCCGAGGCCCGATATGGTGTGAGCGCGGGCCGTCGGGGGAGACGGGAGGGGGGACAAGCGTGCTTTGGCCCGGTTCGAGGCAACTGTACCTAGTGTGAGTACGGCCTCAGTGTCTCCTATATAAGGTTTTTTGTGAAAGCTGGCAGCTAGCTCTCTGCAACTCTCACATGGTCGCCCACTGAAGCTAAGCAGGGCTGCACTTGGTCAGTACCTGGATGGGAGACCACATGGGAAAACTAGGTTGCTGCTGGAAGTGGTGTAAGCGAGGCCAGCAAGGTGCGCCTAACCTGTAGACTGTGTGGGTCCTAATGCCCCAGTATAGTGACGGGGACTCTAAACTGCTCAGTGAGCGCCGTCTTTCGGATGAGACGTTAAACCGAGGCCTTACTCTCTGTGGTCGTTAAAAATCCCAGGATGTCCTTCAAAAAAAAAAAAAGAGTAGGGGTTTAACCTCTGCATCCTGGCTAAATTTAAAAGCCCTCTGGACTCCATCCATCATGCACTCCTAACCATCCCCAGATCATAAATGGCTACATAACTCTGGCTGCGTCTGAAACCGCATACTTCCATACTATACAGTACGCTAAAATCAGTATGTGAGCCCAGTAGTATGTCCGAATTCATGGAACACGAGAAGTACCCGGATGTCTTACTACTTCCGGCGAGATTCTGAATTCTGATTCACATCCCATGCACACCGCGCTATCCCATGGTGCTCCACGAAAGAGTTCATGAATAGGGGTGAAGCGACGCAATTGACGCAGGTAGGTCACGTGACCATGACAAAATGTCGGATGTAGTACGTCCGAAATCCATTCATACTGCTCACATTCATACTGTAGAGAACGCACTTTTATTATGGCAGAGTGGTACGTTTTAATTCAAATGCAGAACCTACTGAGTAGTAGGCGATTTCGATTTCAGTGTCTCCTCTCCACCAATCAGCTGGTGTGTGGTGTGCGGTCTGGCTCAATATGGCTGCCGTCGCTTCATCCAGGTGGATGCTGCACACTGGTGGTGGATGAGGAGATTCCCACCAATGTGTAAAGTGCTTTCAGTGTCCATAGAAGCGCTATATAAATGCAAGGAATTATTACTATTATACTTATAAAATTTGTTTGTGATGAGCTTGGGTTCATCATTTCACTGTCTCATGTATATATGTATGATGTGTAGATGTTAGTACTTTAAAACAGGGGTTCCCAAACTTTTCAGGCCGCGACCCCCAAAATGACAATACCAGTGACCCGTGACCCCCAATATCCTCTGAGGAGGTTATACATACAGAAACCTTGCATGCAATGGCACACACACACCAATGAACCCAAGTCTATTCTTCTTTTAATTTTTTATTATGTATGAGAGCTGTAAATGCGCCACAAAGTTTAACCAGGTGTTATGAAATCTGCTGCATCTGATGCTTTTGCTGTGTCTTTAATACAATGCAATTACGCCAGGGGTTGCAATCCAATAGAAGTAGTAACTATAAGCTACTATAGTAACTATATATGGTATAAACAACTATTTTTTCCCTTCAGAAGGTTATGGATAAAATATGATAATTCTTATGGTTTAATAAAAATAAATAGATTTTTGGAAACCACCAGGCGACCTCCCTTCATTGTCCCGCGACCCCTCGGGGGGTCCCGACCCCCACTTTGAGAACCATTGCTTTAAAACATTGGTATATGACGAAAAATATATGTAATACGGTAATTTACCATAAAATTGCAGACTTTTTTGTTACGTACCTAACATTTTTCGAAGATATGACGTGTAGATGTGAGTACTCCAAAACATTGGTGTATTAATAGTATCGATCAAATATGGTAGTTTACTGTAATTTTTTTATCCCTTATTATTTTTAAACAATTGAATAAAGTTTGTTTTTATTCTAAAGTTTATGAATATTTGTTGGTTCTGACGGAAAGCAAGAAAAGAGTGTTGATAAGAGGTCAGCGCCCCCACACTGCACTGACATCAGATCTCTGGCCTCACAGGCACAGGGCCGTGTTTCGGGACATCAGTTCAGACTCAGGGCTGAAAGAGGATGACTTCACCCATCCAGACTCCCACACAGCGCTGTCATCTGTCTGTGAACATGATCCACCAAGCCCTCAGTGCTGCGTGTCTCCAGTTCAGGATGACCACATCAAACCAGGAGCCCCAAACACTCTTTTCTGCTGAACACCAATCAGATCTGACCATACAGCCCACACACACATGCACAGACTCACACACAGAGACACATATACACATATACGAACACACACACAGAAACGTGTGTGTCCCTTATTTATCAGAGATCACCAAAGTGGAATGAACTGCCAACTATTTTGGCAAATGTTTTACACAGCGGATGCACTCTCGGCCAGATGGGGCTCAAACCAGCGACCTTCTTGCAGTGAGGCGACAGCACTAACCACTGTGCCGCCATTTAAGTAAATAGTACTCAAAATACAGCAATAATCCTGCTAATGGAAAATGAAAAGTCGCTCTTAGTAAACAATGTTACTACAGAAGAGGAAAGAATTTATTGAAACTGTTTATTTTTATTTTTTGAGTGGGATGCTAATGGTCTAATCTGAACCAATGATCTATGCTAAGCTAGGCTAAGCTAAACGTTTTTTCACCAGACGTCGAGATTGCCCTGCTAAAAATACCAGCTTAAACCAGCCTAGGCTGGTTGGCTGGTTTTAGAGGGGTTTTGGCCATTTCCAGGCTGGTTTCCAGCCATTTCCAGTCTGGACTTTGCTGGTCAGGCTGGGAAATGACCAGCTGGGAGCCCAGCTAAAACCAGCTATGTTTTTAGTTGGATTTAGCTGGTCATTTTTCAGCCTGACCAGCTGAGACCAGGCTGGAAATGGCTGGAAACCAGCCTGGAAATGGCCAAAACCCCTCTAAAACCAGCCAACCAGCCTAGACTGGTTTAGACTGGATTTTTCAGCATGGTGGACTTAGAAAATTGATAAAACTAAACAGTTTAACTCTAGGGGAGTCGTAAAATTAGCCTTTTCCAAAAAAAAACGTGTAGTGTTTCTTTAAGCATGTCCTCCTCCAGCTCCTCAGATCAGCAGAGGAAGTGCATCATTACTGCAGCTCGACTGGCTGGCGTCAGCGCGGGTCACAGGGGCTTTGCGGATTCAGACTGCTGGAGAAAGCCTGATTTGCGGAGGAGTCTACAGAACTTAAAACCTCAGCACTCGGCCACATTCAAAGCACAGATTGCTGGCATTTCCCACATTTATTAAATTTCCCCTCGGGGAGGCATATCTATGTGTTTGACAGATCTGGAGCTGGGAGCTGGACCCACTGGCCTTAATGGTGCAGACTATATGGGCTTCTGCAAGTCTTCATCCTCCCTCTCGCTCTTCCTCCACCTGCAGGGTCTCAGGCTTGAACATTTGCTGGCCATGTGTCTGCTGTAGATGTTGGGGTTGTGTCAGCGTCAGGCTAAGTGGAAAGTGAGCGCAGGTGTTCGGACCATCACTCAAAATATCTGACTGTGTCTAGACGCTACTAGTCAGATATAAATAACTGAGCTCAAGAAATGTTTACTTCTGTTTTAAAGCATTCCTTAGCGGTTTATTATAGCTTGTGTTGGTTTGTACATTAAAACAGCCACATATACGCACAAATGAGTTTGAACCCTGCTGAAAAATCCAGCTTAAACCAGCCTAGGCTGGTTGGCTGGTTTTAGCTGGTTGACCAGCCTGGTTTTAAAGGGGTTTTGGCCATTTCCAGGCTGGTTTCCAGCCATTTCCAGCCTGGTCTTAGCTGGTCAGGCTGGAAAATGACCAGCCAAGTCCAACTAAAACCAGCTTAACCAGCCTGGTTTAAGCTGGATATAGCTGGTTTTGGCTGGACTCCCAGCTTGGCTAGGCTGGTCAAGCTGGTTTTAGCTGGTCATCTCCCAGCCTGACCAGCTATGACCAGGCTGGAAATGGCTGGAAACCAGCCTGGAAATGGCCAAAACCCCTCTAAAGCCAGTCTAGACCAGCTAAAATCAGCCAACCAGCCTAGGCTGGTTTAAGCTAGATTTTTCAAATAATTGTCTATATTTTATGGTAAACGACCATATTTTTTTAATAGTGTAATACACCAGTATTTTGATAATTGATATATCTCTTCACATCCTACAACATCCTTGGATGGTTTGGACTTGTGCGGGCCCTTGATAATGTCTCTGGGGCCCCCCTAATAGTATGGGCCCTTAGAATCGTCCTTACTCACCCCCCCCCAACCACCACCCACCCCCTTGCGCCGCCCCTGACAGTAACTATTCATTTAATGATTCATTATTACCCCTTTCCATTCTAATAAAAATTAATAAAAAACACAAATCAGCCCCTTTCGTCTTGAACAAAAAACATAAATTACTTTATTGGACAAAAAAACTGTAGAAATACAAGTAGAAATACACGAAAACATCGTCAATGCTCAAACAAAGATTGCATAGCATTTGGTTTGCCTCAAAGGTCCAACATATAACCAACATGAAGACAAACGTTTCATATAAAGCACTGTGGCTTTGGAAAAAATATGTCCGCAGCGCAGCAGATGATACAGACTTTATGGAAGACCTTAAAGGGACAGTTCACCCCAAAAAAATGAAAATTCTGTCATCATTTATGCATCCTCCGCTTGTTCAAAAACCGCTTGTTTCTGTCGGCGTCAGTGGTGTGGTGGTTGGGGCGTCGACACATGCACTCCGGTGCTCACGGCGACCCGAGTTCGATTCCGCCTCGTGGTCCTATGCCGATCCTTCCCCTCTCTCTCTGCTCCCCATGCTTTCTTGTCGGTTCTCTCTACTTTCATTCATTCATTCATTTTCTTGTCGGCTTAGTTCGTTTATTAATCCGGGGTCGCCACAGCAGAATGAACCGTCAACTTATCCAGCAAGTTTTTTACGCAGCGGATGCCCTTCTAGCCGCAACCCATCTCTGGGAAACATCCACACACACATCAACTCACACACTCATACACTACGGACAATTTAGCCTACCCAATTCACCTGTACTGCATGTGTTTGTACTGTGGGGTAAACTGGAGTACCCGAAGGAAACCCACGCAAACGCAGGGAGAACATGCAAACTCCACACAGAAACGCCAACCGAACCAGCGACCTTCTTGCTGTGAGGCGAACGTGCTACCCACTGCACCACTGCGTCGCCTTCTCTCTACTTTCCTTTTCCTATCCAATAAAGGGGAAAACCCTGAAAAAAATAATTACAAAAAAAAAAAAAAAAAACGCTTCTTTCTATCCTCTGTTAAACACAAAACAAGATATGCTGTATAATGACGGGGTAAAAACAGCCATCGACTTCAATAGTGCTCTGTAAAACCCAAAAAGTTAAGGTAACTCAAGCCATTTGAGGAAACCAATTGCAACAAACCATTTAAGTTTAAAACCTTATCCTAATGAGTACTGTGAACTTATTCCATTTGAGTAAACGAAGCAGTTTGAGCACAGTAAAACCCGATAAATGAAAAGAACTCTGTAAAACCCAGTAGGTTAAGGCAACTCCAATGGTTTGTGGCAATCGGTTTCCTCAAACAGTTGGAGTTAAACTAATCTATATGAGTACTGTAAGCTTACTCTATTTCAGTAATGAGGTATTTAATTAACTCATTACCTTCAACACTGAGTTCAAAACTCTTTTCAAATGAGTAGAATTAACTTACAGTCAATTTTGAGTTAACTAAACTCATTTACTTAGATAAAGTTGGCTGTTGGGTTTTACAGTATAGTACTATAGACATCAAGATTTACTGGTTACAGATTTCCAACATTCTTCAAAATATCTTCTTTTGTGTTCGACAGAAGAAAGAAACCCAACTTGGAGCCACTCGAGGGCGAGTAAATAATGAGTAAATGTTTTTTATTTTTGGGTGAACTACCCCTTTAAGCAAGAGATTTTGTACATAACCCTCCTCCAAATCCCAAACGGCTCTCTTTTTGACACCTTTAAGAAGAGAATAAAACACAGAGCCGCCGAGTCAGACTGTGCATTTAAGAGAAGCCAATGGCCACAATACCTCAAAGATCGAATTACAGAGAGAATTCCTCAGCCTAATTGAGCTTCTTATTAAAACAGGTCTTTGGTGTGCCTTTCAGGAGATAAGCGGACGCCGAGAGCCAGTGCATGTGTCGCTGCAACAGCTGTCTCAATACATCCCCACAGATCTTGCTGAGAGACGAGTCTTCACCACACACACACACACACTTTACAGCAGCTGTGCCTTACAGGCCCGGACCAGCCGGCACCGAGGTGCATCCTAAGAATCCATCAGAGCCAGGCTAGACCCTTCAAACCTGCAGACTGGGTTGGACACCATGTCAAGGCATGCAAGGTAAAACCTAAACTATTGATAGACACAGTTTAGTTGTATTGTTTTGAATGGGAAAAAGTGCAACGCTCAGAATGGCTGCCATAGCGAAGAAAGTCCCGCCTTCCAGTCAAAATAGCCAAGTCTGTATAGTCACGTGGTTCTGTGGGGGAGGGGTTGTACAGATTGTTGTTAAAGTTTGTTTGTTAAAGAGGAAATGAAGCACTCAGTCAAGTTTACATTATTTTGTACATTGGATTCCTTTTTAATGAAAATATAGTAAACAATTTCGATTAATGTAACCATTTAGCAGAAAACGGCATGTTTTACTATAGATTTTAGAGCTAGAATGCCGCCATCTTTGAATGTCGCTGTGTCTGACGCACACATTCCAGCAGCTCCACGTCCTTCACACATTGGTATAAATTATGCTATCCAGCCTCCATGTTCAGTCCTTTTCTTCTGCATCTGTTCAGCTGAGGGAAAGGAACCAACCCCATGACATCAGACACAGAGAGACATTCCAAGATGGCGGCACCCTAGGTCTAAGATCTATGATGAAACGTGCTGTTTTCTGCTAAATGGTTACGTTAATCGAGTTTGTTTACTATATTTTCATTAAAGTGGAATCCAATGTACAAAATAATGTAAACTTGACCGAGTGCTTCACTTCCCCTTTAAGGCA
Organism: Danio rerio; assembly: GCF_049306965.1. Lineage (NCBI taxonomy): Eukaryota > Metazoa > Chordata > Actinopteri > Cypriniformes > Danionidae > Danio > Danio rerio. The sequence goes on from NC_133198.1 coordinate 2,603,641, forward strand.
CACCCTATCGTTTGTCCATTACTGTGTGTCTGCGTTTATTACGGCAGGAGAAAACTCATCACAGCACATCCCATCCCATATCCTGTCCTTTAGTGTCATCCTCCAGTCCTTAAGGGTTAATAACAGCATCCTCTGGTTACCTGTGAAACAGCCGTAAAGGAGATTAGCATTGTGCCAATCGTTGCATGCACACTTTAGCTGGACCAAACAGAAACTCTGTGTTTTAAATGTGACTAAGTCCAAAGCGACTACAGTAAGAGGGCAGGTCACTTTAGATTGTGTTGCTGAATTGAAATATGTGTTTACTTGAGAGTTCAGTAAGCAGTTTTCAAGATTTCCCCCGTTCATATAGACAGGACTTTGGTCTTGCATGAGTTGAACGTTGCAAATATGGCTGACAAGTGATCTCTGTGTAGAAAAATAACATCTCTCCTTTGGCTTGTGGAATAAAGAAAGGCACCTTGTGGTTGAACACAGTTCATTCAGTCACTGAGGCGGTGTGTGTCCACTAGAGCGCCGGACAGCAGCCGGACAGTGTGTGCTTGTGCAGGAGGGACATGCGGCTGAAGGTCCGAGAGCACGACCCGCACTGGTACTTCTTCACCTCGGAGTGGGTCTGCAGATGAGCCCGCAGGTTCGAGCGGTCAGCGAATGCACGGTTGCAGTGAGGGCAGGAGAACGGACGCTCGCCTTCAAACACAGATAGAGAGTCGTGTTTTTAGTATACACACACACATGATGGGTACAAATACAACATGATTATGCATGAAAACCCAAAACAGTTGCTCTGGGTGATTGCTGGTGCATTGCAGAGGAAGAACTCGCTGTTTATAGCACACTCCGCTTTAAAAGAGCCTCATTTTAAAGCTCCCTTAGAGTTAAACAGTTTGATCATTTTTGAATACATAGGGCTTTATTTTGACGGTCCATGCGCAGAGCGCAAAACGCAGGGCGCAAACGCTTTCAGGGCGTGTCAGGACGCGTTTTTGCTAATTTAAGGACGGAAAATCTGCCTTGCGCCACGGCGCATGTTCTAAAAGGGTTGAGTTTATTTTCTTAATGAGTTATAGGTGTGTTTTGAGAATAAACCAATTAGAGTCTCATCTCCCATTCCCTTTAAGAGCCAGCTGCTTCGCGCCAAGAGCGCATTCGCTATTTACAGGACGCAAAGTAAGTCTAAGTGGAAAAAATGAGCATTTCACAAGCAAACAGTTCACAGTTTTTTTTGTACCAAATGAATAACTGCACAATGGCGCCTAAAACAGACAATAGTGCAAACAACGCTCCCATTTCTGTGCCCATGTTGTTGTTTACAGTGAAGGCTGGTCTGCTGTCTTCCGGTAGCGTTAAAGCCATGTGTTATAGTCATGTGATAGGGGCTTGACCAATAAGGGAAGGATATGCAATGACACCAGGGGCGCAACTACACATATACTGAGAGGTATGCGGGTTCAAGTTTTGTAACTAAAATAAAATAGTTTTGAACAAAAAAAGTTACCAAAAGGCCTGATGTATCAATATGACACATAATAAATTTATAAAAACATGTATATTGTATAAAATGGATCTTGATAGAAGGATTAAAAACATTTCAGTTCCAAAAAATGTGAATATTTGGACAATTTGTTCATGTGTCAACTTTAACAGGGTTAAGAATCATTATAATCAAGTATATAATATTTATATAGGTGAATTTTTAATCCAAATATTTTATCTGAAATATCGGTTTATGTGAAATAGGTCTGTACTTACATAAACATACATTTTGTGTGATCCCTCTTATTTAGGCAAAATAATTAAATAATTAATAATAAATAAAGAAAAAATTCAGATTAATCTTATAACTTTTGACCTCAACTGTACTGTATGTATGATTTGACAGTTTTATTTTGATAAAAATTGTAAAAAAAAAAAAATCTAAAGTTACGTTTGCATGAACACTTTACGCTTGGCTCTGCGACTGCATGTTATTGTGTTGATTCTGAATTAAAATGTGTGTGCCAACGTATGCAACTCATGGTATAATTTTTTATTTATTAAAATACAATATTATACTCATACAAAATGCAAAAAAAAAACATTTTTAACAAAACATATTTATTTATTTTTTTTTTTTATTTGAAACTTTTAGTAAGGATCATTTCAAAAATAGTTTTGGCACAATGGCGCCCCCCCATGTGTGGCGCCCCTATGCGCCGCATATACTGCACCCCCTTTTTGCGCCACTGTTATGACACAAAAGCCCCATTCAGGTAGCGAATGTCGGCAGCCCCGCCTCCGTTTTCAGATGTCTCCGTTTTCCCACATCCACACTGAGACGGAGCAGCAGCGTTTCAGATTGAAAACAGCCTCTCCAGCGTTTCCAAAATGCTCTGTTTCGGTGCTCGAAAACTTCGGCGTAGTGTAGACGCATAGCGTAACCATAGCAAAACCTTTACGTTTTCAAACTAAAACGCATTAGTGTAAACGTGGCCTCTGGAACCAGGAACGTGGTTGAGAAACACTACTCTACTCTACTGTAACTCACCGGTGTGTGTGCGGATGTGTCCCCGCAGCAGCCATGGTCTGGAGAAGGCCTTCCCGCAGGTGCTGCAGACGCAGGGCAGTGTGTGCGAGCGGATGTGCATCTTCAGCGCACCCAGGCTGTTGTACTCTTTGGGACAGTGTTTGCAGTGGAAGGCGGCCCTGGAGCTGGTGAGGGAGTTGGTAGCTCCGCTGATGCCGTCTTGTGGGCTGCAGTGTGCAAGCTGGTGGCGGGACAAAGCAGCTGGGCTGCTGCAGCTCTTCCCACAGTGCGCGCACTGGAAGCGGTCACTGGGGTCTGGACTGGGCGGGTCAGATGTGCGGCAGTCATCCTCCTCTCCACTGCTGCTGCTGCTGGACGGAGAGCTCAGGTCCAGGGGTGCGGGGGGGCAGGACACGCTGGAGGAGACCCCAGGGAATGGCAGAGCACTGGAGCTCCACACAAGCATGGAGGGATATTTGGGCACCAGGGGGTCATCCAGGGGGAAGCACTGCGGGACGACTGCATATCGCCGGTCTGGGGAAGAGATCACTGTATTAGCAAACCATTAACTAACACTACCCTGCTGAAAAATCCAGCTTAAACCAGCCTAGGCTGGTTGGCTGGTTTTAGCTGGTTGACCAGCCTGGTTTTAGAGGGGTTTTGGCCATTTCCAGGCTGGTTTCCAGCCAGTTCCAGCCTGGTCTTAGCTGAAAATGACCAGCCAAATCCAACTAAAACCAGCTTGACCAGCCTGGTTTAAGCTGGATATAGCTGGTTTTGGCTGGACTCCCAGCTTGGCTAGGCTGGTCAAGCTGGTTTTAGCTGGTCATCTCCCAGCCTGACCAGCTAAGACCAGGCTGGAAATGGCTGAAAACCAGCCTGGAAGTGGCCAAAACCCCTCTAAAACCAGCCTGGTCGACCAGCTAAAACCAGCCTAGGCTGATTTAAGCTGGATTTTTCAGCAGGGTACTAGCTTAATAAACTACTAATTAGCTGCTTACTAATAGTTAGTAAGGTGGAAGTTGTGTTTTGGGTAGGATTAGGGATGCAGCATTAGGCATGGGCTGATATAAGATTCTGATGGTATGATCACCTTGGATAAATATATCACGGTATTGTGATCACTGCTCTAAAATATATTCTTTTTAAATGTCTGGGTAAAAAACAACCACTTTTTTCCCCCTTTTAACATAATTTATTTTATTTTGAGAAACATTTATAACTATTTGTAGCAGTAAACATCAGGCTAAATAATTCAGATGACCCTGCTGAAAAATCCAGCTTAAACCAGCCTAGGTTGGTTGGCTGGTTTTAGCTGGTCGACCAAGCTGGTTTTAGAGGGGTTTTGGCATCTTCCAGGCTGGTTTCCAGCCATTTCCAACCTGGTCTTAGCTGATCAGGCTGGGAGATGACCAGCTAAAACCAGCATGACCAGTCTAGCCAAGCTGGGAGTCCAGCCAAAACCAGCTATGTCCAGCTTAAACCAGGTTGGTCAAGCTGGTTTTAGCTGGATTTGGCTGGTCAAATTTCCAGCCAGACCAGCTAAGACTAGGCTGGAAATGGCTGGAAACCAGCCTTGAAATAGCCAAAATCCCTCTAAAACCAGCCTGGTCAACCAGGTAAAACCAGCCAACCAGCCTAGGCTGGTTTAAGCTGGATTTTTCAGCAGGGGAACCACTGACTTCTGCTGTCTTCATTAGTTTCAAAAGCACAGATTCCTTTACAATTAAAACAGCATCTTTGGAGATCTTTCCTTTAAAAAAAACTAAATCATGAATAAAAATAAATAAAATATTAACTAAATAAAAAAATCTTACCTATACCTTAAGAATAGTATGACTTTTACAAACCACCGTATAACTTGAAACCGGTTATCATCCCATGTCTATGCAGCACACAAACTTTATAACTACTAATAATCTTAAGTTAACATCTAATAGGTAATAAGCCAGTGGTAAATAGTAGGAATTGTGACCTAAACTAAAGTGTTACCCACTAGAGTGTTGGAATACGCAAAAGTATGAGGGGCCATTCAGGATTTAATTCAAACGTCACTTATCAACACACACTGTACATAAAACATGTGCATATACACCTACAATGACTCACATATACAGCCATGCTATTGGGAGTCCATCAGTACTTAAAGGGATAGTACACACAAAAATGTACATTTCCACACCATTGACTCTCCTCAAGTGGCCTAACTACTGACAATTTGTAAATCTTGGTAAACATTTCATCAGTAACACTTTACTATAGGGTTGCATTAGTTAATGCATTTGCTAACATGAACAGTTAGAGCACAGGTGTCAAACTCAGTTCCTGGAGGGCCGCAGCTCTGCACAGTTTAGTTCCAACCCTAATTAAACACACCTGATCAAACTAATTGAGTCCTTCAGGCTTGTTTGAAACCTACAGGTAAGTGTGTTGGAGCAGAGTTGGAACTAAACTGTGCAGGGCTTCAGCCCTCCAGGAATTGAGTTTGACACCCCTGAGTTAGAGTATTTGTATTCATGTTAGTTAACAAAAATACAGTTGTTCATTATTAGTTCATGTTAACTCATGGTGCATTAACAAGCATGAGTTCGGATGTTAACAATACATTAGTAAATGCTGAGCTGATTAATACATTCTGCACAAGTATTGTTAGTGTCTTTTAAATGAGGTCATGTAAGTTAATATGTTAACTGTGACTGTGTAATTCATTTTGGTTCAGAAATAAAAATATGTAGTGGATATGTTATGTATTAGACCTGATTTATATGGTGCTCAAAAAAAAAACTATTATTTGACTGCTATCTACCAAATTTACACATAACTACCAATGTGGTGCGGACGTGTCTTTCAGATTTAGATATGATCAAAGTAATGTGAGAATAGCTGAAGCATTTTAGCATTCAAAAGAAAAAGTTTGATGCCATTCAAAGCATGCTATGCTGCTGAGGGAGCAATGGTTAACATACTAAAAATTCTTAAATACTTAAATCAATACTTAAAGGGATAGTGAATGCAAAAATGTTAATTTATACACTATTAACTCTTCCTCAAGTGGCCTAACATGGCATTCTGTAAACCGTGGTGTATGTGTCATAATGTTTGTTTCAGAAATAAAGAAATATGTAACGGGTATGCAATGTATTAGGTCCTGATTTATTTCATGCTCAACAAATATTCCTAATAATTAGACGTAAACATTACACACTTCCTATTTATTCTTCATCTGATTGTCCTGATTTCAAAATGTGAGTGAAATAATTTGAGTAAGATACTTATTTAAAACATGCTTATTCTGTCCTGTGCTTAATCAAATGCATAACAGAAATGGTCTAAATATTCTGTTTTATTTTAAGTGACTTAAAAACCTGACAAATAGGTAAAACCCAAGGGGTTTTGAAAGACAGCAGGAAAGTATAAGACACTTGAAATGACAAGTAAGTTGCATTTTAAATATCATTTGGTTTCTCAAGTAGTCTTTTAATGTGTCATTAAACATTTATTCAACAAGCCTAGGATGATATTCTGCAAATCGTGCAGAACGTGTCATTATTTTTGGTTTAGAATTAAAAATATGTAATGATATGTAAAGTATTTTTCCTATTCTTTAATATTTTTTTAGTTATACAGATTTATTTGGCCAAAAAATCTAAATTATTGGACAATTATCTACCAAATAAATTCATAAATACCAATGTGGAACAAAAACTCATGCATCTTTCTGATTCAGGTGTAGCCAAAAATAGGTCAGAAAGGCATAAATATGTGCCCTTTATGTTGCACAAGGCTTAATTTCTCGATAAAAAAATAAGCATATAAATTAATTAAACAATTCAACCATATGAAATTATACAATAAAACCAGTACCAAAATGTTCAGAAAAACATCCTGCTTATTGCACAAGATCTGCTTTTAGAATCAGCACTTTATTTATTTTGTAATATTTTTAAATAACTTTTAATGTAAAAATGTTAAAAGTCAATTAAACATTCAATATTCAAATAAACTCTATAATTGTCTAAAAATTATCCTCTATGCTGCACAAGCTTTGTTTTTTTTTTTACAGTTTTCCCTGTGTTGATTTTATAGAGTACTGAATTCATATTTTCAGTAAATCGGATAAGCAAAGAATTTAATTGTTTTGTAACCGAATGTCTAATGAATGTCAAACGTCAAACTAACTTTACCGAGGCCAAATACCGGGAGAGAATAGCTGAAGAGAGGCATAGTAAAGGTAACAAAATATATAGAATAAAATAGAATATAGAATAAAATAGAAATATATAGAATTAAAATAACACAATAAAAAAACATATCTATAAGTGACATCAATTGAAAAAATAAGTAAAATAAAACATATCAACATATAGAGAATGTCATGACCAATGACTTTAGTTCAAATCGACTGAGATCTTTTAATAAATGAAATAAAACGTCTCTTAATTTCACTCTCACCAGTCTGACTCTCCAGTTCACTGTAGTTTGGCTTCTTGTTGGTGAAATACTTCTTGACAAGAAATGAGCGTGGCATCTTTGTAAATATCCCCTCGAAACTTCAGCGAAAGTTTTAGATCAGCTCTTGACTGAATCCGTCTCCTTCAGATGCGCAGAAAACTCTGGAGGTTGAACATGAATGAACTTCTGCTGCCATTCAGAGCACGCGAACTCTTCATATAAGGGAGCGTCTGGGGGCGGGGATTATAGCTCCACCCCAGCACAGCCACTAATGGCCACGCCTCCTGCAGGTGCCCGCGGGAAAAAAAACACACTTGACTCCAGCCTGAGATTTACACAAAAATTTTTATTACAACTATGAGAAAGATTTGATTTTATATTAGATAATAATAATAATATTTATAATTAATAAATATATTAGTTAGCTATTTACTAAAGTATAGAACATTTAACAAACATTGGAGTTTTACACATCATTTATATATTATGCACAGCTACATTTAAATACAAAATGTGTGAGTGAGTGGAAGCTATGAAGTAAATATAATAGTAATAATAATAGTAATCTAAAGTTAATTGATAAGGCAGCACAGTGGCTCAGTGGTTAGCACTGTCGCCTCACAACAAGAAGGTCACTAGTTTGAGTCCCGACTGGGCCAGTTGGCATTTCTGTGTGGAGTTTGCATGTTCTCCCCGCGTTCGCGTGGGTTTCCTCCGGGTGCTCCACCACAGTCCAAAGACATGCGCTATAGGGGAATTGAATAAGCTAAATTGTACATAATGTGTGTGTGTAAATGAGTGTGTATGGGTGTTTCCCAGTGATGGGTTGCAGCTGGAGGGGCATCTGCTGCGTAAAACATATGCTGGATAAGTTGGCAGTTCATTCCTCTGTGGCGACCCCAGATTAATAAAGGGACTAGGCCGAAGAAATATGAATGAATAAAATAAATTGTTTAATGCATGTGTTAAAGTCTATTCTTGTGCAAAACAAAACATGTTTATTTAATTATACTATTTTTAAAATATTAATTTTACATTGAAATAGTTCAAATCCATATTTAAAAACATACACTGTAAAAAAAATGTAATTTAACAGTGTATTTAGGGCAGCTGGGGTGCCGGGAAAAAAAAAAACGTAAAATAATGGCCGTTAATTTGCAGAAATATACCATAAAATAACGGATATTAAATTACAGAAATTCAAATTTAAGGAAATTTAATAGCCATTATTTTACGGTATATTTCTGTAATTTTAACAGGCGTTATTTTACTGTTTTTCCGGCACCCCAGCTGCCCTAAATAAACCATAAAATTACGGATTTTTTTACAGTGTAGTTAATTGCAAAAGTATGCCTGCTGGAAACTTATAGACAAAGTCTGTAAGTGGCGCAGTGGGTAGCACGATCGCCTCACAGCTAAGGTTGCTGGTTTTCAGCCTCGGCTTGGCCAGTTGGCATTTCTATGTGGAGTTTGCATGTTCTCCCTGTGTTTGCTTGGGTTTCCTCCGGGTGCTCCGGTTTCTCCCACAAGCCCAAACACATGCGCTATAGGTGAATTGGGTAGGCTACATTGTCTGTAGTGTATGTGTGTGAATGACTGTGTATAGATGTTTCCCAGTAATGGATTGCAGCTGGAAGGGCGTCCTCTGCATAAAACATGTGCTGGATAAGTTGGCGGTTCATTCCACTGTGGCGACCCCAGATTAATAAATGGACTAAGCCGAAAAGAAAATGAATGAATGAATGAATGAACTAAGTTAACCATGTTCTAACTCACTTGTATTAATTATGCAAGCAGTTTTAAGTCAGATATAACAATATATAAGATCAATAGACTCAGCTTAGAAATTTAAGGCAACCAGGAGTTTTATTTTCAGTGTACTTTTTACTTTTGAAATAAAAAAGAATATTTTGAAGATAGAAAAACAAATACAATGGAAATGCTTACAGTTTTTGCAACATTCTTCAAAATATCTTCTTTTCTGTTCGACTGAAAAAAAGAAACTCATGAAGCTTTGAACAAGTGAAGGATAAGTTCACTGTAAAAAAAAAAATTCAGGTTGCCTTCAATTTTTAAGTTGAATGAAATTAACCTCTTCCATTGAACATATAAAACTTAAAACAGCTTGCATAACTTCTAAAATTAAGTTAACATAATTAACTTAGTTTAATGAGTTACAATGACCTAAAAAACATATGATGTCAGGACTAATTGATCATATTTTTACACAGTAGTTTATGATGACCGAATTTTCATTTTTGGGATGAACTATCCCTTAAAATCTGACAAACAAAGCACAATGGCAGGTCATTTAGTGGAGCACGGGCTCTTATTTATCCTTCATCTTGAAGATCAGAGGACACACATTAGCCCGGTGTCCAGCATGGGGCTCTGCGGGACCCGAGAGCCGCTCAGCGGGTGTGTGGCTAATAATTAACCGGCTTTCTGAAGAGGACTGTCCGTCCTCAATCCTGCTCCTTGTGCTCGGCGTGTCCCGCAGGTGATGTGCTCCGGCAAAGGGGGTGTCCTGTGCCCGTAGGTCTGCCCGGGTGTGGGGCTCTGTCTGCGGGGGAGCTGCACCTGTGTGCGGGTCTCTGTCTCCGGAATGCGGCGCATGTTTAGCGGCTCTTCGCACTGACGCCGAGCAGACGCGGGTCAAACGAGCACCACTAAATCCATTACACTCTCAGCAGAGCACACACATTCCTCAGACTGCACAATAAACAACAGCTCAAGCGTTTCTCTTCCCACAACATACACACACAGAGAGATGCAGCTCACAAGCTAAAACGGCAGCAATTGAGGGCAAACTTTGCTGGACAATTTTATTTTATTATCTTTTTCAAATGTTTCCCAAGTGTTGTTTACTGTTACAGAGTAAGGAAGTGTTCATAGTATTTGCTATAATGTTTTTTTTCTTCTGGGAAAGTCTTATTTGGTTTATTTTGACTGGAATTAAAGCAGTTTTTACTGTCAATATTATTAGCCCCCTTAAGATTTTTTTTTAATGGCTGTACAATAACTTGCATAATTATCCTAATTATCCTAGTTACAGTACCATAACCTAGTTACACCTTTAAATTGCATTTCATGGTGAATATTGTCTTGTAAAATAACTAAAATATATGTACTGACATCATGGGAAAGACAAAAGAAATTAGTTATTAAGACTACGATGTTAAAAAAAATTTCTCTCCATTAAACGGCTCTTGGGAATTTTTTACAGGATTTAAAGTTTCACAGAAGAGCTTATCCTTTTGACTTCTACTATATAGCCTATAGATTAAACCAATTTACAACACAACATACAGTAAACACAACACAGAACATACCAAATACGGTAAACATTCATTCATTTTCTTTTCGGCTTAGTCCCTTTATTAATCCGGGATCGCCACAGCGAAATGAACCGCCAACTTATCCAGCACGTTTTTACACAGCGGATACCCTTCCAGCCGCAACATCTCTAGGAAACATCCACACACACTCATTCACACACACACACTACGGACAATTTAGCCTACCCAATTCTCCTGTACCGCATGTGTTTGGACTGTGGGGGAAACCGGAGCACCTGCAAACCACGCAAACATGCAAACTCCACACCTTCTTGCTGTGAGGGTACGGCACTACCTACTGCGCCAATGCATCGCCCCTATGGTAAACATTGTAAACAAAAAATAATATAACAGAAAAAACAGGAATGTGTATAAACAGAAATGACAATCAGAATAATGTTGGTCGTATTTTAAATCCTTAATAATAATAATAATAATAACAATAATAATAATATTAATAATAATAGCGACACGGTTACTCAGTAGTTAGCAATGTCGTCTCACAGCAAGAAGGTCGCTGGTTCAAGTCCTGGCTGGGTCAGTTGGCATTTCTGTGTGGAAATGAAAGAAGGAAAATTAATGATTTAATAATAATAAATACTAGTAGTACTAATAAAACAAATATAATACATGTGTCACACAACCAGCGATCGCTTCCCAGAGGATCGCTGGTTTTCACACAAACTCTCTAAACTACATTTCCGCTTTTCCCAGGACTACACATTCATACATGCACTGCTCCCAAACACACACGTCTGTTCATTCATCTATCCTGATTGCATCACCAGCTGAATCTTGTTCACAGACTGATTTCATTCCATTCATAAGCCACTCTCTCACGCTTCCAGTTGGCCGAGTCTTGTTTTCCCTGTGTAACATTACAACGCGTTTCCCTGTCTTGTTTCTCCGTGTCTCGATCCCAGCCTTGTACCTTTGTTATCCTGTTTAGCCGCCTGCCTTTAGACCTATTGCCTGTTATATTGACGACGATTCTGGACTGCCTTCATATACCCGTTTGCACCTGATGACCACTGCTTGCCTGACTTTGAATAAAACTGCATATTGGATCTTACCTCCTGTTGTCTCCTGTCACTCCACCCCAGTCGTGGTAACAACATGACTGGTGTAAGTTAAGATGACTACAAAAGTTTATTTGATCCCATCAAAAAAATTAAGGGATAAACATCCTTTATATACATCTATATACATTATGGAGATCACAAACTATGTAGTTAGAATGGCTGCATTTAATCTTTAAAACGAACGATACGAAGCGGTATGATGCTGTTTCGTTTCACGCTTACCAGCTGACCGCTTACCCCATATGGACGGCTTTCCCACAGTCTCACGGCAATTCGTAACTTTTTGATTTAGTGGCTATTTCGAATGAATTCGTACAATATAATTCATGCAATTTAGTACGATTTGCTCTTCCCCAATGACGGTTGGGTTTAGGGGTGGGGTTAGGTGCCACGCCTCCTTTTTAAAATCGTACAATTTCATACGACTCAACTCTAAACTGGCCACTAAACTGGCAAAACGTAAACTACTTACGTTTTCTCGTGAGATCAGGCTTGCTTGTCCAGTAGCTCACCATGTACGTCGGCAGACTTGAGATGCAGAGAGGAGTTGACCATGATGAGGGTTTGAGTCCAGTGAAGCGCAGTTCCAGAAAGCAGGTAAAACAGAATCCAAGAAACTAAATCAACAAGTATATTAGGTTGAGAATGTGGTAAAATCTGAAAACGTGGTGAAAATCAGACGAGGGCTTTTCTTTTTCTGAATCGCTTTTGAAAAATGTTGGTTGGGTTTAGGGAAGTGGGTGGGCGGGTCAGTCGATACAATTGGTTGGGTTTAGGAAAGGAGGAGGGTGGGTCAGTCGATCGGTCAGTCTGTCAGTCAGTCGTCAGTGGCCTCTGGTGGGTTTATGCGAGAACAGCAGGAGCGAATGGCACCCGCGAGAGACATTTGAGATCTCAAAAAGCGTACACAGCGGTCTCTGCTGGATTCACAAAAGCTGCAAAACAACGTAGATCCTGGGACATATTTTGCGGTCTCCAGAAACGTATATAGTGGTACGTTTTCAGAATGAGCCAGGGTTGGTTAAACAACAATTAGCAACAAGATCAAATCTCTTCTATAAAATTTAGGCATTAGTTTTTGGCTGATGAACATTCTAAGGTTATTTTCATATTAAAACAGCTAAAGTAGATCTGGCAGGTTTTAAGGGCATTATAGAGGAGCTTCATATCCCTACACTGAACGATTTCAGTCATTACACAGTTAAAAATCACATCAAGTCACAACAGAAACATTTGGATGATATGTGTAAGAAGCGAGTGCTACACAGGAGCAGTATGAGACTGACAAATATCTGAAAAACAACATCTGAACAGTGGCTTTAGCTGTGAGAACTACGGTATACGCTGAAGAATTCACTATGGTCCATTGAATTGTTAGAAAACAATGCATTAGTTTTGAGAAATTCAGGCATCAATCATCAATTATTCCCTACTTAAAGCCCTCCAATACATGCACACACCAAGCATTAAACTGGTAGCCGCTGTAAATAAAAGATGAACTGTCTTCTGACCGCAACACAAAGCTTCAACTCTTCATTTCTGTCCCACACACTAAAGGCAGCAGTGTTGGATTGGCGTTCACATCATTTGCTGTGTTTTACGCCTGTCTGTGCGCATTATAAAACAGCCACAGGTTGTGTTTTGTGGCCGGAGTGCGTGATCTTTTGACCTGAACACAGAGAGCACATAAAGCCCAGAAATGTCCTGAACCGAGAACAGATGTTTTCCTTGTGCTGCTCAGAGGGAGACGGACAGACACTCGCTCATGAAAAGAGCTTCATTCAGCACTAAACTATATGAGGAGCTACACTCATCCACATCACACACACACACACACGCTAGTACAGCTATCTTTATGGGGACTTCCCATAGCTGTTATGATGTTTTTACTGTACAGACTGTATATTCTCTTCTCCACCCCAACCGTACCTCTAAACTCAACCCTCACAGGAAAGTGGAGTTTGCAGGTTTTCCCCGTGTTGGGTTTCCTCCGGGTACTCCGGTGGTTTCCCCCACAGTCCAACACATGCGCTATAGGGCAATTGGATAGGCTAAATTGGTCATAGTGTATGAGCGTGTGTATGGGTGATTCCCAGTACTGGGTTGCAGCTGGAATGCATCTGCTGCAGACAACATATGCTGGATTAGTTGGCGGTTCATTCCACTGTGGCGACCATAGATTAATAAAGAGACTAAGCAGAAAAGAAAATTAAGTAATTTAATAGGCCAAATGTGAGCATGTATAGGTGTTTCCCAGTGCTGGGTTGCAGTTGGAAGGGCATCCGCTGCGTATAACATATACTGGTTAAGTTGGCGGTTCATTCCACTGTGGAAACCCCAGATTAATAAAGGGACTAAGCCAAAAAAGAAAATGAAGGAATGTAATTGGCCGAATGTGTGAGTGTATGGGTGTTTCCCAGTACTGGGTTGCAGCTGGAAGGGCATCCGCTGCGTGCAACATATGCTGGATAAATTGGTGGTTCATTCCACTGTGGCAACCCCAGATTAATAAAGAAACTAAGCCAAAAAAGAAAATGAAGGAATGTCATTGGCCGAAACTTGAGAGTGTATGGATGTTTTCCAGTACTGGGTTGCAGCTGGAAGGGCATCCGCTGCAGACAACATATGCTGGATAAGTTGGCGGTTCATTCCACTGTGGCGACCCCAGATTAATAGAGAGACATAGCGGAAAAGAAAATGAAGGAATGTAATTGGCTGAATGTGAGCATGTGTGGGTGTTTCCCAGTACTGGGTTGCAGCTCGAAGGGCATCCACTGCGTAAAATATATGCTAAATAAGTTGGCGGTTCATTCCGCTGTGGCGACCCCGGATTGATAAATGGACTATGCCAACAAGAACATGAATGAAGTTGGCGGTTCATTCCGCTGTGGCAAACTCAGATAAATCAGAGACTAAGCCGAAAGGAAATGAATGAATGAACCTTATTTTATAATAAAATGACAGAAATGTATAGATATTCAGGTCTTCCTTTATTTTTGGGGATATATTTATTTTTTTATTAGGATATATACCATTTAGAACATTTTAAAATATGTTAGACACTTTTAGTAATCAGTATTTTCTGTCAGAACTGCAATTAAGACTCCTAAATGAGACATTTGACAGTACAGTGTTTCACATTGGCAGCTGATGTTGTCATTTGACTGTGATTAAAGCAGAAGTGGTGGTCTTCTGCCTGATCTGCTGCTGACCGACCCTCTTCAGAAAGGGCTCAATCTCTGTATGGGACGGGACGGGGGTGGCTGAGGCTGTCCTGAACCCCTGCCGGACTCAGCATGGCCCAGATAAGGTGCATCAGGACCCCTCAGGAATTTAAGCTCAAACATATGGAGAAGCGCTCCAGGAATGTGACTGAGCACCCTACAGTGTGTGTGTGTGTGTGTGTGTGCTGATGAGAGAGTCAAACTCTATTAAAACACTGTAAAGCAAACACAGGCCCGTCCTCGGATGACCAGCAGGACATCACACACTTCTACACACAGATGTTCAGCACAACACACGGCGCTCCAACAGCGGAGACACAAATATATCACACACAAGTGCCAGAGACGGAAATAACAGAGCATTTGAAGAGCAAGTGCGAAGCGTCTGCTAGTTTAATAATAAAACATGATCTTCAATCAATTACTGCGAGGACATTTTTCAGTTCAATAAAAATTAACTTTACAATCATTTTAACTTAAAGGGTCACAAAACGCCATTAAAACTGAAAATTGGTTGCTTTTGCGTTATTTCGTGCAAATTCGTACTTCCGGTTTGAAACAAATTTTTGAAGCTGCGTCACGGCCATAAGATCTTAACGTGTATTCCAGCATGTAGGCTGGACATCTGAACCTGGGAGTACCGTATTACGTCTCTGAGTGTGCTGCTTTAATTCCAACCTGGGCTCATTGTGGAAGCGTAGCCTCGCAGACGTTTATGCAGACCGCGAAAAACGTCCCGGGAGGTACGTATTCGAGCAGTTTTTGTTTTCGCTGATCCGCGAGAGCCCGCTGTGCGCGCTTTTTCGCGTCTCGAGCGCCTTTTGGGAGCGTGCGTTTGCACCCGCGCTTTTCACGCGTGAAAAGCCGCTGGAGGCCGCTGTGGAGCGACCGTCCGTCTGACTGGCTGGCTGAACGACCGAACGATCGATCGGCCGACCCGGCTGCCCTCCTCTTTCTAAACCCAAGCGACGGTTTGCAAAAGCCGTCCAGAAAAAAAAAAAAAGCAAAAGCCCTCGTTTTTGATTTCGACCGCGTTTTTGGATCTCGCCGCGTTCTCGTCCTTATTTTTTGGATTCTGTTTTTCATCTTACCTGATTTCTGGATCCGCTGTTCCCCGGACTCGATCCCGGTCGTCCCCGCGGCCGGCTCCTCCTCCTCCGTGCCTCTGCTCTGCCGACGTAACGCTGCGAGCTAAGCGGACAAACTGGTTGCATCGGGAAAGTCCTCCACTCAGAGGCGAGCCGTCGGCCGGCGAGCGCGAAAAGGAGGAGCTTTCGCAGCGTTCGCTCGAAAGAAACTAAACGTGGCCATATGTACGTCCGGGCGACGTAAATCGCGGTCTCCAGAAATGTCCGCAGGGCTACGTTTCCAGAATGAGCTTGGGTTGATTAATTCATGAGTAAGACTTGGTTCAAACCAATCAGCGCGCTCCATTGCTTGGTTGACATCTTTAGATAATAGAGCCTGATCTCACGAGAAAACATAAGTATTTTACGTTTTGCCAGTTTAGTGGCTAATTCATACGAATTCGTACGAGTTCAGTCGTCTGAAATTGTACAATTTTAAAAAGGAGGTGTGGCACCTAACCCCACCCCTAAACCCAACCGTCAATGGGGTATGAGCAAGTCGTACTAAATTGTCCGAATTAGATACGAATTCATACGAAATAGCCACTAAATCAAAAAGTTACGAATTGCTGTGATATTGTGTTGGATATTATTATTATTATTATTCATTAATTAATTTTCTTTTTGGCTTAGTCCCTTTACAAATTCACAGCGGAATGAACTGCCAACTTATCCATTATTTGTTTTATGCAGCGGATGCCCTTCCAGCAGCAACTCATCACTGGAAAACATCCATTCACACTCATACACTACAGCCAATTTAGTTTACCCAATTCCCCTGTGATTGGACTGTGGGGTAAACCAGGGCACTCGGAGGAAACCCACGCCAACACGGAGAGAACATGCAAACTCCACACAGAAACACCAACTGAACTAGCCGAGGCTCGAACCAGCGACCTTCTTGCTGTGAGGCGATCGTGCTTCCCACTGCGCCACCTCTAATTCCTGTTATAAATATCAAAACCCCTGTCCATCTACATCTGAGACAATATTTTTAATTAATTCACTATTCATTGTGGCAAACCATGTAAAAGTTCACTTAAATAGTATGCCGAACAAATTTTAGACAATCAGTGGTTATAGGTTTCTTAAATTTGCATTTTAATCAATTAAACTAACTTTAAAAATGGAGTTGAAGTAACACTCCTTTTATATAGACTATTTAATAATTATTCAAATATTTTACTTAATTGAGTTTGTTTATTGACTTTCTTCCGTGCTGAGATAATTGGTCTTAAAAAATGTATTATATTATTGAATAATTCAATATTTGACATGAATTTGTACTTTTACTGTTTTTATATGATTAAAAAAGCCCTGGGGGTGGAAGATCATTGCTGTTCTGTTAAACACTAATGAAGATATACTGAAGAGTGCTGGAAAAAACAGCCACTGACTTTCATAGTATTTTTGTTCCTGCTATGAATGCCAATGGCTGTTTTTGCCGACATTTTTCAGAATATCTTCTTTTGTGTTTAACAGAAGTTTACAAACACTTGAGTGTGAGGAAATAAGGGACATTCTCATTTTAGTGTCTTACACCGCCACCTACAGGAGAAACACTGCTGTCACTGGTCATATGATAATGGCTGGCCATTTATTCCTTTGTTCCTGGGTAAACTGCTTTAAATAGAATGCAAATAACCACTCGGGGGTATTTCTAGTGTTTTTACAAATGGCCTATTCACTGAAAGGGTTTTCACTAGTTGAAGTTATTTCAAATGTAATTTTGAACCCCTTCAGATGTTTTCCCGCCCCTTTCTGCCACTGAATGCAAAACAAAATGGAGATTTATCTCAGTGTAGCACACACAACACTGAGAAATAAAGTCATACTTGCGAGTACCCTACTGAAAAAAACAGCCTAAACCAGCCTAGGCTGATTGGTTGGTTTTAGTTGGTTGACCAGGCTGGTTTTAGAGGGGTTTTGGCCATTTCCAGGCTGGTTTCCAGTCATTTCCAGTCTGGTCTTAGCTTGACAGGCTGGGAGATGACCAGCTAAGACCAGCTTGACCAGCCTAGCCAGGCTGGGAGCCCAGCCAAAACCAGCTATGTCCAGCTTAAACCAGGCTGGTCAAGCTGGTTTTAGCTGGATTTAGCTGGTCATTTTCCAGCCTGACCAGCTAAGACCAGGCTATCAATTTCAATCAATCAATCAATCAATCAATCAATCAATCAATCAATCAATCAGGCATTTATTTGTTTGAATATATTGTTTATGTGTTTGAATATAACTTTTGACCACAACCCTCACTGGAAACCTGTGGCAAAATTTAAATGTCAAAAGGCGCCATCAAATAATTTTCTAAGCGTTTTTAGTTACAAGGACACAAGGCATGTCCTCATAAACCACCTCAATGCTGTAATACCTACAGTAGCTCATACCCGTTTACTTATACACAATTCTGTCCTAATAAACCACCAAACCAGCACATTCACACTAACTTTAACCTGTGCTCTACAGCGCCATCTGCTGGTGTTTCTATGTGTGACCCCTGCTACGTGCACAGGTTTATATTATCAGGCAAAGGCTGAGGGTAAGAGGAGACCCTGGCCCGGGGAGGATATTTTAGGACAGGGCAGAGAGAGGTTATGTAATCTGAGTTTTAAACTCACCCCGACACACTATCCATCAACCCGTGCTGAGTGTGTAAATACATGATCCGCTGAAGAAAAACACTGGACAGTGATGAAAGTCTGACCCATCAGGGCAATGAACCAGCCCCCCCCCCACCTCTCTCTCCCTCTCTCTCTCTCTCATTTCAATTCAATAATTGCCTTATTGGCAATACAATAGTATAACCATAGCATTTATAAAGTCATTCACTTTCTTTTCGGCTTAGTTCCTTTATTAATCAGGGGTCACCACAGCGGAATGAACCTACAATTTATCCAGCATATGTTTTAAGCAGCAGATACCCTTCCGGCTGCAACCCATCACCGGGAAACATACATTCACACACATACACTACAGATAATTTAGCTTCCCTAATTCCCCTGTGTTTGTCCTATGCTAATGAGGGAGAGGTGGTCACTAGTGGGCGGGGCTTTCCTCCTCTGATGACACGTACAAAGGGAGAATGTCAATCAAAGTGTTTCTGCAGACTGTTTTAATCAAAGTCTGATTTAAAACAAATAAAATAATACTTTTTTACCATTAGAAGCTGATTATATTCACAGAATGCTGCCACACAACTGTGTTTAAAACCCTTATAAAGGTGATTTTTGCATAACAGGTCCACTTTAAGTTTCAATCGTTCAAAGCTTCTGACAACAGTACACAACTGGATGACCTTAAAGGCCTGCTGATCACATGCTATGAGTGAAGATGAGGTAAATAAGGGTGCTTTCACACCTGCCTTATTTAGTTGGCTAAATCGCACTAGAGTTTGATTTCCCTCTTGGTGCTGTTCGTTTGGGCAGGTGTTAATGTAGCAATCGTACTCGAGTGCGTACCAAAAGCGGACCAAAAAAGCGTACAGTCAAACAAACCCTGGAGCGGTTCATTTGTAGTGAGAACATGATCTGAACTAAAACAGACCCAACCGCTAAAAGTACTGCGCCTTTCTGGACTAATCCAGCTGCCGTAGGCTGATGCGCTGTGCATTATGGGATGTGGAGAGGAAACATATTTGTTAACAGCGCTTTACCAACAATTTTAAACCGAATAAGAGAAAGAGAGAAATACATTAGCTGATGGATTGTTGGCAGGGCCGGCGCGTCCATAGAGGCGACTTAGGCAGCAGCCTAGACCGGCAGTATAGAGAGGGCGGCATCCACGACACCTCCTTCACCACCCACGTCCTCAGTTATGTCCACGACACCTCCCTTACCACCCACGTCCTCAGTTATGTCCGCGACACCTCCCTCACCACCCGCGTCCTCAGTTATATTCGCGCATAGGCGACAGAATAGCGACGGCGGCGTCAGGGACACCTCCATCAACACCCGCCGGTCCTCAGTTTTATCCGCACATAGGGGGGCAGAATAGAGGTCTGCAACACCCACGCATCCTCACTCAATTATATTCGCGCATAGGGCGGCAGAACAGAGAGGGGGCTTCAGCGACACCTCCATCAGCACCCGTGGGTCCTCAGTTATATCTGCGCATAGGGGGGCAGAATAGAGGTCCGCGACACCTGCACATCCTCACTCAGTTATATCCGCGCGTAGGGCGGCAGAATAGAGAGGGCGACGTATGCGACACCTCCCTCAGCACCTGCGGGACCCTCAGTTATATCCACGCATAGGGCGGCAGAACAGAGAGGGGGCTTCAGCGAGACCTCTATCAGCACCCGTGGGTCCTCAGTTATATCTGCGCATAGGGGGGCAGAATAGAAGTCTGCGACACCTGCACTTCCTCACTCAGTTATATCCGCGCGTAGGGCGGCAAAATAGAGAGGGCGGTGTCCGCGACACCTCTCTCAGCACCCACGCGTCCTCAGTTATGTCTGCGCATAGGGGGGCAGAATAGAGGTCCGCGACACCCGCGCATCCTCACTCAGTTATATCCACGCATAGGGCGGCAGAATAGAGAGGGCGACGTCCGTGACACCTCCATCAGCACCTGCGTCCTCAGTTATATCCACGAATAGGGCGGCAGAATAGAGAGGGCGACGTCCGTGACACCTCCATCAGCACCTGCGTCCTCAGTTATATCCACGCATAGGGCGGCAGAACAGAGAGGGGGCTTCAGCGAGACCTCTATCAGCACCCGTGGGTCCTCAGTTATATCTGCGCATAGGGGGGCAGAATAGAAGTCTGCGACACCTGCACTTCCTCACTCAGTTATATCCGCGCGTAGGGCGGCAAAATAGAGAGGGCGGTGTCCGCGACACCTCTCTCAGCACCCACGCGTCCTCAGTTATGTCTGCGCATAGGGGGGCAGAATAGAGGTCCGCGACACCCGCGCATCCTCACTCAGTTATATTCGCGCATAGGGCGGCAGAATAGAGTGGGCGACGTCCGTGACACCTCCATCAGCACCCGCGGGTCCTCAGTTGAATGCGCGCATATGGCGGCAGAATAGAGAGGGCGACGTCTGCGAAACCTCCATCAGCACCCGCGTCCTCAGTTATATCCACGAATAGGGCGGCAGAATAGAGAGGGCGACATCCGCGACACCTCCCTCAGCACCCGCGCCCTCAGTTATATCCACGCATAGGGCGGCAGAATAGAGAGGGCGACGTATGCGACACCTCCCTCAGCACCCGCGGGTCCTTAGTTATATCCGCGCACAGGGCGGCAGAATAGAGAGGACGACGTCCGCGACACCTCCGTCAGCACTAGCGTCCTCAGTTATATCCGCGCACAGGGCGGCAGAATAGAGAGGACGACGTCCGCGACACCTCCGTCAGCACTAGCGTCCTCAGTTATATCCGCGCATAGGGCGGCAGAATAGAGAGGGCGACGTATGCGACGCCTCCCTCAGCACCCGCGGGTCCTTAGTTATATCCGCGCACAGGGCGGCAGAATAGAGAGGGCGACGTATGCGACACCTCCCTCAGCACCCGCGGGTCCTTAGTTATATCCGCGCACAGGGCGGCAGAATAGAGAGGACGACGTCCGCGACACCTCCGTCAGCACTAGCGTCCTCAGTTATATCCACGCATAAGGCAACAGAATAGAGGTCATTTTCATAACCGGTCATTTTCGTTTTCACATTGGGGTTGAGGATGGCGGGATCGTCCTCTGCCTAGAGCGGCAGTTCAGCTTGCTCTTGCCCTGACCGTTGGTAATGTTTCCGGAAGATGACCAATAAAACTAAACTAAACTAATTCACGCCTCCTCCTGAAGTGAATTGCGATGTGCCTTCACCATTCGCAATACATTAAAACATTGTTTTAATTCAGCCGTGCTTCATTCTCAAAATGTATAGTCTAAAGTAATGTGTGCAAACTATATAGTACTATGATCAGAGATACAATCAGCCAGCGCAGTCGTATCTCCGTACTAAAAAGTGACATTTTGTGTCTGTCGGTTTGTTTACTATTGAGTTCTATTGGCATTTTCCCGCATGTGAATTCTGACCAATCGAAAAGCAGTTTAGGAAATACGTTCAATAGCACCTGGCCAATGAAAGAAGTGGATTTTGTCAGATGACTGCATTTCGGTTCTTTTCATCTGGTTCGCATCAAAGCAATCAGTGTGGTGTGAAAACGACCTAAAGACGGCAGACAATGCTACAATGCAACATTTATTGCCCTTGGTCTGGACCAAATAAGCCGAACCACAGATGTGAAGCGCTCTAAGATTTATACAGAAACATCAGTAGCTTAAACTGAATTCTGAACTCAACAGGAAGCCAACGCAAAATATCGTCTTTCTGTCACTCTCCGAGAAGATGAAGCGTATTTTTGGTGTATTCCCAATGGCGGTGTCTGATCTCCAGAGACTCTGTGCTTCATCCTCCTGCCAAGGCCGCTCCAGAGGGACTGTGTGTTCCCATCATGTAGAGACACATCAGTGGAGCAGAAGAACAGGCCTGTGAATGAGCGAGTCACAACAGAGCAGGAAGAAGGTGCACAGATGAGCCCTTTCATCCCTGTTTACTCGAGTCTCGGCACTCAACTGCAAACAGAAAAGGGAACTCTATGCAAATGCTCTAGAAGATAATACAATTTCACCTCACTCCTTCCTCTAGCCAGCAGTGCGCTCCCATATGTGGGATTTAAAATGGTCATGATGGAGCCTTTACACATTTCCAGGTTTCTCAGTTAGTTGAAGTCGTCATAGTTGGTAAACTCAGAATGCAGTGAATGCAATTATATTAGCTAAAATAATGACAGCAAAACTCAGTGGTGGTGTTATCAAGACTTTCAGACAAAGGAAAACAACAGTGTGAGACTGATAATGGCAGCCAGACGGGAGAACAATGTCAGATTTACTGTCCTGCTGCTTTACACTCTGCATTACAAACACCTCACACAAGCGCTCATTCTTTTTTTTTGTAATTTGATGCAAACATGATATAATACACACATCACACAAATAAATGTTTAAATGTTTAAAAACATCAAACTATTAAACACTTTGAAGGATTTATAGTATAATACTCTCTATAGTTGTTGAAAGCTACAGTATTGGGTCATTTGTTTACATTACTGTAGCTGTTGATAAATTCAAGTACTGTATTCTTATTAAATGACAACGTATTTATTTTTATTTTTTATAAGTTGTTTACATTTTAAGACTTTATTTAAAAAACCAATGTTACACACATACTGTTTGTCATGTGGAATGCAAAAAACTTTGAAGCTCAATATCTCAAAATCAGAGAGAACCGTATAATTCCAGGTGACGATTTGCTAAGCATTAGTCTGCATTATAAGACATTAGTAAGCACTTGTTAAATACAGCTACAAATAATGAATTCTTGACTTTTAAGCACATTTATAATGTGCTTAATAATAGTACTTATACTTTATTGATTAATTTTTTATTACTAAATGAAGTATTGCATTTTTTTTAAAACCACTTGTGTTTAAAAATAGTTGGTGATTTTTAAAATCATTCAGAATGAGTAAATAATAAGCAAACTATTCAAATTAACATATAATTTTTTTTAGGCATATAATAATGATTACTATTTATGTTAATAAACACTTTATAACAAATTTATAACAATTTGTTTAACAAACGATGAATTAACTATTTGCCAATGCTTAAAGGATTTATAGTGTTTTGGTATTATAAAGTGTTACCCATTTATTTATTTATTTAATTTTGGGAAGGGTTTTTTGTCTGAAACTACAAAAAAATTGTACTCTTATGCCTTTGCTATTGACTTCTGTTAAATAATGTAAAAAACAAAAATTGCTTCATTGTGTTATAAGAAGCCAATCAGTTTTCACTGTTGTTTTGAGGAGACTGGCGATGTGTTTGCTGCACTGCTGTTAAATAAAAGTTTCAAAGTCTTTTAAATTTGACATTGTTGTTTATGACTGTTATTTAACCTGCAATTTTTATACATTATCTTTGAATGTTGAAGAACATTTCTACTGTATTTTTTAACGGTAGATTTCTGCCAACCACAGCTGCCAGATTTTTACTGTAAATTTTTCGGTTCACTTAAATATACCGTAAACTAAAAAACACCTCCACAGTTGCCAGTTTTTTACCGTAAATTTTAC
>NC_133198.1:2632500-2665000 GCF_049306965.1 Danio rerio
TTCAAGTGTTCACACTTAGATAATGCTGGACTATTTTAGCAGGTTTGGCATGCTGTCCCGGGAGAGAAATCTGAGCTCGGAGATAGATGAGCCCAAGGTTCCCGCCTGGTCAATAAGCATTAGGAGGTATACGAGATCAGGTAGTTCTCGATAACTTCCCACCCTGCTGAAAAATCCAGCTTAAACCTGCCTAGGATGGTCGACCAGCCTGGATTTAGAGGGGTTTTGGCCACTTCCAGGCTGGTTTCCAGACATTTCCAGCCTGGTTTTAGCTGGTCAGGCTGGGAGATGACCAGCTAAAACTAGCTTGACCAGCCTAGCCAGGCTGGGAGCCCAGCCAAAACCAGCTATATCTAGCTTAAACCAGAATAGTCAAGCTGGTCTTAGATGGTTTTAGCTGGTGTTTGTGTGAGAAACATGGTTGTGAAAATGCCTTGGTTAATAACAGAACACTTTGCTTGCTTAATATGTAATATCACGTACCAAACCCCTGGGGCATGTTGTGCCATGCCTGTTTTATTTGGCCACAGGTGTAAAGATTAAAGTGCAGAGGCTTTCGGCTCTTGAGAAACAAAATGCTCCAGCAGTTTTATCTAGGCTCTCGTTCAAGGTTAATGTTATTATTTTAGTCCAGTCCTAGAGAGGAATTATGGGAAAGTGCATATATCCCATATCCCATCAATAAACAGGTTAGCATGACATTTTTCTTTCATTTTATGTTCACATCTGTTATTTGATACACATTTTGATTTCACTGGAAAGTGTTAAATGACTAGTAGCAATAACTTGATTGCATCAAAAGTACTGTGATTGTTTTAAATGTATATTATGACTACAGACCATTGACTGATTCTGTATTTACAGTTGAAGTCAGAATTATTAGCCTCTCTTTTTATTTTTCTGCTTAATGGAGAGACGATTTCAACACATTTCTAAACATAATAGTTTTATTAACTGATTTATTTTATCTTTGTCTTGATGGCAGTAAATAATATTAGACTAAATATTCTTCAAGACACTTCTATACAGCTTAAAGTGACATTTAAAGGCTTAACTAGGTTAATAAGGTTAATTAGGCAGGTTAGGGTAATTAGGCGAGTTATTGTATAACGATGGTTTGTTCTGTAGACTATCAGGAAAAATAAAATTAGCTTAAAGGGGCTAATTTTGACCTTAAAATGTGTTTAAAATATTAAAAACTGCTTTTATTATGGCTGAAATAAAACAAATAAGACTTTCTCCAGAAGAAAAAAATATTATCAGACATAGTGTGAAAATTTACTTGCTCTGTTAAACATAATTTGGGAAATATAAAAAAAAAATGCAAAAAAATCAATCAAAGGGGGTTTAATAATTCAGATTTAAACTCTACAATTGTTGATGTGTAATTCTAAAGTGTTTTGAAAGATGTAAAGAGATTTTATTTAATTTACTAAATCAAATTAATAATAGCCAGACATAACTATCATGATATTCACAATAATAATCTCTCTCTTACTTGAGTAATTCAGAAAAAATATACTGTTATTGTTAATTTTGTCTGCATTACGTGTAAACAACTCACACAAAACCTATACGTCTGTTCTTAGCACAAATATGCTGGTGAAAAGAATCTAAATGGCAAGGAACAGCATTTGAGTTATTTTCTAAAGACGCTTTAACAGGCCAGTCAACCATCAAGGTCTTGTCATCAATCCGCGGCTCCACATAGGTTGCTCACACGTCTGTCTTCAGACTGTGAGTTATGATTGGTCAAATGTGACGCGTGGCAGTTTAAACCCCGCCCCCGCGGCGAGAGGGAATTGAGGAATGTGGAGAAGGCGGGACAGGCAATATTTACAAACACTGTTTAAAGAGACACGAGCACTGCACTGATCAAATTACACCCAGACTCCAGACAGCGCGGTCACATTATATCCTGAACAGACACCTTTAAAAACGCAAAGTGGCAATGATATGAGATGGAAACTTTTTTTTTTTTTTGCCTTTCAAAAACAATTTATTTATAATTTATTCTGGCTGAGACATGCCAGATATATAGTGTATAACATATAAACATACAAATAAACAAAATGTTTATAAATAACCTAACAAAAAAAAGATCAGCATCAAGCAGAAAGAGAAGGAAACTAAGAGACTGTGCTAACTCAAATGCTGTTCCTTGCCATCTCTTCACCAGCATATTGTGCTAAGAACAGACGTCCAATATGTTTTGTGTGTGTTATTTACACGTAATGCAGTAAAAATTAACAATAAAAGTCTATTTTTCTGAATTACTCAGGTTAGAGAGAGATTATTAATCTGAATATCATGATAGTTATGTCTGGCTATTGTTGATTGGATTTAATAAATTAAATAAAATCTCTTTACACCTTTCAAAACACTTTAGAATTACACATCAACAATGCGTTTGCTCACATCAGACTACATTTTATAGCTTTTCTTCATAACATTACATTATTTTGTTATAACTGTTGACGTTTTGATAACTGAATGACATTACAGCTACAGAAAGTAAGTGCATTTTGTAGCTGAAATGTCCTTCAGTTATCAATATTAAACATCAGTATCAGTATTATTCTGGTGTTTTGTAAACACCAAACCCAAAACACAGCACCAGCATTACTGTACGCTGAGCTCCACCGCTGATTTATGATTTCATATGCGATTGTTTAAGGTGAAGCGAATGATGAGGCATATCTGCCCAACCCCCACCGCTTCATTTACTGCTCTCGGTCTGGTGTAAACATCTGATTGGTCCAGCTGAGGGAGTGGGCGTGGCTCTGACCGTTGCTACGAGCGCCGTGACATCACAATCAGCTGTTTTGTACGTTCTGTATTCTGATCTGCGGATCAGCTGGGCGAAGCAATAACATCACCAACAGTATCTGCTGGGGAAAATAACGTACAAGCCGCAGATCCCACGACTGAAACGTCGTGTAAATCTGATTTTACACGCGGATTTCTTCTAAGAAGAAGGACTTTTTCATATTTTTTTGTGAATTTTACTACCTCATATAAACGAATACCTAAAGCTATGCTTTAAGATTTTTGTTGTTGTTGTTGTTTTATTGTGTGGTCGTCGCGTTTACAACTTGAATAATTTTGCAGGTAAGACGCTGTATACATCTCCTCTGTCTGTTCTGTTGAAGCGAGATCTGTTTGTGGAGCAGAATCCGCTCCGTCTGTTGTGACTGAACTAGATCGGACATGTCTAGTTGAACACAGCGGTATACAGTAGATGATTCTGCACGAGCAGTTATTCTGTTATTAAACCATCTCACACGACATCATCATCGTTTTGCTCTCGTCACAGATGCGTTCATCGAAAGCAGTGTTCTCGATGGTGTACCTTTCAGAATCCGTCGTAAAATGACACCTATAGGTCACTGATGTTGTGTTTTACGTTTGCATTTAGCAGCAGTGGGGGTTTCCGTATAGATAAATAGAGTTGTAATACTCGTCCAGTCTTTGATTATATCGAAAATGTGTGTTTTTTGTAATGGTTTGTGTGGTTATATGAGCGATGGTAATACCCTTGATCCGAGCTGTCATTGCTTTGACCCTTTGCGCTCAGTCTCTCTCTCTCTCTCTTCGCATTATGCGCTCATATTCACTGCTGTTATGCGTTTATATTTTATGCTGCACTAATTTCCCATCGATTCACACAGGATTCATTAGTACAAACGGGATTTGATGTTGTTTTTTCAGGCGGCATCAGTCAGACTTTCGCTGAAATCGTTTTTTAATAATCAACGGTTGGTTAGTTTTAAGTGTGCATTCTGTGCATCTTTGAAAAAAGCAAACTATTTTTATATTCTGTCACAAACGCCGTAGTCACAACAGTTTGTGTCGGTTTCTATCGGAACGATCCTGTTCCCTCTGTTTTTTCATCCTCTGACCGCTAGTCTTGAGATGGGCTGGGCTGCGCCAATGACGTCATAAACACGCAGGGTTCCTTAAGCCCCGCCCACCGGCAGCAGGATTGAATATACAGGTCGTCAGCAGGGGGAGCCGTCGGGAGCCAAATTAAATGCTTTTCATTTCAGTAAATATGACGCAGTGAATAGGATTTTAATGTTATTGCATAAGAAAAAAGTGTTTATTTATCTGTACTTATGAGCAATTCCATGCAAACGTCAACATTGCCCTGAAAAGAGTAAGTTTTCACCAAAATATTGAAATCCTTTCTATGTTTTTTTTTTTGTAGGCTTATATTTTAATTTATAGGACTGTAAAAATACTCAAAAATGTCCCTGTTATTATATTTGATTTACCAAAACCACATTTTCACATATGTCACATCCATAATGGAGAGATGGCACATCCATAACGGAAGCTTTTTCCTCATAAATGCAAAAATGTTGAACAAATTAAAATCAATCATGTTTATTCTATAGAAATTTGGCATTTTTATGAAAAACAAATTGCGTTTCTGTGTAATAATCTGTTGATTGTAGCAACATTTTATATTCACAAATGTAGATTTGTTGAAGTTTTTCTTTGTTTCAAAGCATTTAAAAATTATTTAAACATTTTATATAAATTTATAAAAAGCTGAAAAACAAAAGGTTCCTCAAAGCTCTCTAAGCTTTTGTCAACTTATATGGGACTGACCCTCCCTGAATGTAATGTATTTTCTTTTGTATTATTTATGGTTTGTTTATGTTATTATTATTTGTACTGTTTTGTTTATTGTATGCTGCTTGGATATAATGTTATATATGTTTAACTACGGAAGTTGAACATGTCTGTTTGTTATTTGAAGGTTAAAAAAATGTTTGTTCTATAGAGAGCCAACTTTTATTCCTTAGATTATTATTGTTTCTTTTGGGATGTCCAGTTTAATTTAGAGAATTTCTACAAAGTATGTTGTGTACTTTAAACTCGCTAAGTCAGATCCATAACACATGCTTATTTCCCTCATTTAAAACCGAAATGTTGTTTACAGATTGATATTTTTCTGATCTCAAACCTCTGTGGTTAGTTGTTTTGTAAAATATAAACATATTTCAATATAATGTTAACATATACTTTTTCTGTTTTGAATTTTTACTGCAAATGTCACATCCATAACGCTGGAATTGCTCATGTGTAAATGTTTTCTCCCTCCTATATTTAATGTCGGAAAACATTAGGATTTTTTTTTTTTTATTTGACTGTTAGCTATAGATTGTAAAATGAAGTGCTCTAAATCATCGTCCTGCTCCTGGAGGTTTACCATCCTCTAGATTGCAACCCCAGTCAAACATACCTGAAGCAGCTAATCAAGGTGCTCCTAATTACAGGTGTGCTGGAGCTGCATGGAAAGCCTCTGGGATCAGGGTTGGTGATCCCTGCTTTAAATCATAATCTTCTTAGTTTTTGTACAGTAGTGTTTATAATAAAACACAAATAAACATTGTACACTTGCCCATTATTAAAAAATCCAGAGAGCCTATAAAGTGGTCTCTTATTTTTTATTTTTTAGAGAATTGTGCATCACTTTTTTTTATTTGCAGGTTAAATAAATTATCTTCAGCCATTTAACTATTTTTTATTAAGCAAATTGACATTTTGATTAATTTAAGATTAACAAATTATTAATGCAAATGGATGTAGATAGATAGATGGATAGATAGATGGACGGATGAACAGATAAATTAATAGACAGATAGACCAATAGATAGATGGATAAATAGATAGACAGACAGACAAACAGAACGATAGATATATAGATAGATAGATGGATAGATAGACAGACAGACATATAGATAGATAGATAGATAGATAGATAGATAGATAGATAGATAGATAGATAGATAGATAGATAGATAGATAGATAGATAGATAGACAGACGGACGGATAGACAGATCGATAGATAGATAGAAATACAGATAGACAGAAAGACAGACAGATAGATAGACAGACGGACGGATGGACAGACCGATAGATAGATAGACAGACAGACGGATAGACAGACAGATAGACGGATAGACAGACAGACAGACAGAAAGACAGACAGATAGATAGACAGACGGACGGATGGACAGACCGATAGATAGATAGATAGATAGATAGATAGATAGATAGATAGATAGATAGATAGATAGATAGATAGATAGATAGATAGATAGATAGATAGATAGATAGACAGACAGACGGATAGACGGATAGACAGACAGATAGACGGATAGACAGACAGACAGATAGATAGGTAGATAGATAGATAGATAGATAGATAGATAGATAGATAGATAGATAGATAGATAGATAGATAGATAGATAGATAGATAGATAGATAGATAGATAGATAGATAGATAGATAGATAGATAGACTCAAATGACTTGCTTGTTCAAACTACTTATTAAAAATGAGTTAAAACAGCTCAATCCTAAATTTTTTTTTGTCAGCAAAACAACTTAATTGTTTTAAGTTTGTAAAAACGGTTAAGTTGATCAATTTGTGTTGGGACAATTCAGTTTTCAGTTTTTTCTAGTTTGAGATTTTACTCCTAAATAATTTTTTTGATTCGGTTTTCTTGACCAGTTCTGCTCTTCTTTTTCTCATTTGTAGATCTTTGCACCACAAACCAAGTGAGACCTTATATTGTACTGCGCCTTCTCTGAACTCCAACAACAAAAGGCCAATACACCTGTGATCAACCTGCCATCCGTCACAGCACTGACACAACAACAGCGTTACAGACTCAAGTCAACACAACAGCAGATTTACTTCTATCCGGCAGCTTCTATCTCTCAGGAAACCGTGTCCTCCGTCAGCCATGTTCCAGGCGCTCAGCAGTCTGTTCTTCGGCAGTGTGGACGACGTCACTCCAGAGCTGAAGGGACCAAAGCCCTGCGTGACCGAGGCAGATGAAGAGGGATGGCTCCTGGTCAACCTGCCCGGTGAGTGTCCTACAAACACACCCAAAACTCTCTCCAACTGACCTGCATTTACCCAGGTCACAGATTAACTCTTTCCCCGTCAGAATTTTAAAAAAATAATAATAATTGGCAGCCACCACAAGCATTTTTTTAATGATATTCACCTATATTTGACCACCCTCAGAAAATTTTTGCTAGGAATACATGAGCATATTATATATTAGAATAAAGAACCAAGCCTCTACTTTTAAGCTTTTTCAAGACATAGTATATAATGCATATACACACACAAATATATGTACAAACATTCATACTGTATATACCGTTTTCTGGATTGTCTTTGTAAGTCAAAGAAAAGTTATATTTTTACATGCAATCTGATCCACACTTTCTCTGATGATCTTATATTTTACTCCCATTAGACCCAGAAGTCCTGGAACTCATTCAGGACATCTGCTGGGTCTTTTCTTATTATAATATCCCTAAACCCTGTCTATGGTGGGGAAGCATTTACTCATAATTGACAATTAATGGCGGGGAAATGGTTAAAGGCAATGTGTAAATTCTAAGTAATGAAATTTCGCGTTTGTGGTAATAACATAGCAGTCTATTGTGTGTACTGGATTAATATATATGAATTTGGAAAGCATTAGCATGGTTCCAAAACCTAGTGGATTGCCTCACTATTTGTCTATACAGACATCTGTGTTGGGAAATTATCAACATGACTACCATGATGAAACCTTGTACCATAATGCCAAATTAGATGGCCAGCCAGTTAAGTTTGAGTTTAGTTGAGAAGGGTATAAACGAAGGTCTGAGCCAGCTCCAAGTGGGTGGGACTTGAGCTCCAAGTGGGCTGTACAAACCTGGAGTTTTTATTTACTTAATGTCTTGTACATCTGTCTGTTTTAATTAAGCAAATTGACATTTTGATTAATTTAAAATTGTGTTTAATTTAAAACAATTAAAACAAATTATTGATGCAAATGGATGTAGATAGATAGATAGATGGATGGATAGATGGATAAATAGACAGATAGACCAATAGATAGATAGACCAGATCGACAGATAGATGGAAGAGATAGATAGATAGATAGATAGATAGATAGACAGACAGACAGACAGACAGACAGACAGACAGACAGACAGATAGATAGATAGACAGATAGATAGATAGACAGATAGATAGACAGATAGACAGATAGATAGATAGATAGATAGATAGATAGATAGATAGATAGATAGATAGATAGATAGATAGATAGATAGATAGATAGATAGATAGATAGATAGATAGACAGACAAATAGACAGACAGACAGACAAATAGATAGATAGATAGATAGATAGATAGATAGATAGATAGATAGACAGACAGACAGACAGACAGACAGACAGACAGACAGACAGACAGACAGACAGACAGACAGACAGATAGATAGATAGATAGATAGATAGATAGATAGATAGATAGATAGATAGATAGATAGATAGATAGATAGATAGATAGATAGATAGATAGATAGATAGATAGACAGACAAATAGACAGACAGATAGATAGATAGATAGATAGATAGATAGATAGACAGACAGACAGACAGACAGACAGACAGACAGACAGACAGACAGACAGACAGACAGACAGACAGACAGACAGACAGACAGACAGACAGACAGACAGACAGACAGACAGATAGATAGATAGATAGATAGATAGATAGATAGATAGATAGATAGATAGATAGATAGATAGATAGATAGATAGATAGATTTGTGGTATACTTGTGGTTTAAGTCCCTCCCACTTGGAGGTCACCCAACCTACTTGCAGTGTAATCCCTCCCACTCGGAGGTCTCTGGGCTGCAGCGATACCTACTTGGTTTAGTTGGCACCAATTCTGGGTTTTAGGTACCATGAACTAGCTTCTTCACAATACCATGGCAAAGAGTGATTACAGTTGAGCTGCCTTTATGTTACTTAAAACCAGATTGGTGCAAACTTAACTGGTTAGTCAGCTGATCTGGGTTCATGTACAGGCTCCAGATCTGAAATGCCTTTCAATGCCACCAACTGTTTCAACAGACAATCACGCAGACCACACAAATAGCCCTCATGAAAAGTGCACAACAGAGCTCAAAGGCTAACAATCTGGATTGTTGTATCACTTACAACATTAGCATGTTGTTAACCCTGCTGAAAAATCCATCTTAAACCAGCCTTGGCTGGTTGGCTGGTTTTAGCTGGTAGACCAGCCTGGTTTTAGAGGGGTTTTGGCCATTTCCAGGCTGGTCTTAGCTGGTCAGGCTGGAAAATGACTAGCTAAATCCAGCTAAAACCAGCTTGACCAGCCTGGTTTAAGCTGGACATAGCTGGTTTTGGCTGGACTCCCAGCCTGGCTAAGCTGGTCAAGCTGGTTTTAGCTGGTCATCTCCCAGCCTGACCAGCTAAGACCAGGCTGGAAATGGCAGGAAACCAGCCTGGAAGTGGCCAAAACCCCTCTTGAACCAGCCTAAGCTGGTTTAAGCTGGATTTTTCTGTAGGAAAGCTAAACATATGCTAATAAAAGACACAAACATACTTTGAGGATGTAAATATAAATACTAAAATAAATGTATATCTGTATTGAACAATTGTTGTGCCAGACTTCAGTTAATAATAAATTCAAGTGCTCTATGGTATACATTAGCCAAATGATCAACATTAACAAAATTAGCACAGTTTTCCAATTCAGGCAATGGCTTAGATGACACTGTTAGCATGGTTACATACATAGAGCATAAGTAAGGTGATGTGTACATAGGAGTTTCTTCTCCTCTCAATAGTTTCCTCAGCTGCCACCAATGGCTGAGCCAATGTTGCTAATGGGATCCTTTCACATTTCCAGGGTTCTTAAAAGGGTTCATTTCTATAGTGGTGAAAGGGGAAAATTATTTTTCCATTCCCATTTGTCTCAACAGTGAAATAAGGTTTAGACATGACATAATGTAGACAATTCTTATTTTTAAAAATAGGTTTTTAAAAAGTTCCAAGTACAGAAGACACACACTCATGACAATGACTAAAAACCTAATGTAGTGTATTGTGCATGCCAGGGCAGTAGGTGGCGACATTATTACGATGGTTTACTCACACATGCCTGTAGAGCAAACACTCAATACTCATGACAAAAATTACATTATATTGTTGATATGGAGACAGTAGCTATGTTTCCATCCAAAAATGCGAATAAACTTTTTGCGCAAAGCTTGATTATCGCTTAAAAATTGTGCGAATGAAGCATCGTTTCCATCCAACGAGTCAAAGCGAACAAAATCGTCACTTCCTGATTAACTGGTGCCAAATATCAACAGTAAAAACTGCATTTGCTGCAGTAGGAGAAGCTGCATCAATCTTTTCTAAATGAATGCGCCTCAGAAGACAATCCTGACCTGCAGTGAGCGCGCAGTGGCGTTTGAAGGTGTCAGACGCGGAGCAGGCGCTCTTGATTCTGGAGGTCATTAATAATATAATAACACTAATAATGACCAAAACAACATTTCAGATGTTTTATAATGTGCCCAGCCTGACGTTTTGTCCATTCACACACATTTTAACCATCACATGATCTCTTTCAACAAAATCACATGACCTTTTTTAATGCGCATGCTGGAGTTTGTGTGGTAAAAGTATTTCCATCGCAGTTTATGCGCATCTTTTCTTAATGAATAAAAAGTTTATCCTACCCAGTTAGGCGCACAAGTTTTTTATGCGCATTTTCAAAATTTATGCGCATCATGGAGTTTCCATCAACTGTTTTTTTTTTCATGCGCATTTGCAAAATGCACATACAATAGGTGGATGGAAACATAGCTAATGACAGTCCAATTTTAAAAACTTACACTTTGAAACAAGTTTGCTGCAAGTTGCAAACCCCAAAAATGTTGTGTTTGTGTTGGTGAACAACCAGAATCTACTAAAAGTTTCAGTTAAAAATAGTTAAAACAGAAAAAAACTCTCTTATATTTAAAAAGTGTTTATAAAATATGACACAATAGTCTGTATAAAGGGTTCAACTGGGCCTTCAGACTACAATGGCTCATTTTAATTTGAGATGTGTGGTTTAGTTACCCTGATCTGACTTGCGTTTCCACTGCCAGTAATACCATAGGCGTGGTGTATGTAAGAAAGCTGGAATCAACGTCATTCCCACACAGAAGATTGCTGTAGTGGTTGCTCACACAGCATGTCATTTGCATGCTCAAGTTTGTTTTTTCAATTGTAGAAGCACAGCAAAACCGCGCAAATAGACAGAGAAAGCAGTGCGCCTTGCAGATTCCACATGGATGTGACGTCAACAGCCACATAAACAACAATAGAAGACACACAGCAGACCCTGTTCTTGCTGCTTGTCATCTGGTTGCTTTTTTCAAAAAGAGTCGACCTTTTGTTGAGCTGTGTTTGAGCATGGTTCTTGGCTGTATCCTATACCCCATAGCAAAATTTCTCTGGCCCAGATCTGGCCCACACCATCAGCATTTGCTCGGCTCACATGCCAAGTGAATTAAGGTACATGACTGGACCAAGTTTGGCTTCCATACAAGCGGCACACATGGATGACATCTGGGCCAAGTCTTAGCCAAGGTAATACCCATAACTGGGCCTGAACTGGGCCAAATATGTTGGTGTGTCACGGCTGCAATGTTTTTTTTTATAAACCTATGAAGCATTTCGCCTTATGGCTGTGCTATTTCTTGAAGCGACCTGATTGGTAGATTTTAATCTTTGCTCAAAAATAATCTTAATAAATTTTAAAAGTGGGTCAAGATAGGCCAAACTTATGTGGCCCACATATATATTTTAACATCTGGGCCAGATACTACATTTGATATCTGGCCCAAGTCTTGAGTGCCGCATGTAAGACAGTGCCACCTCAGCCAATCCTGAGCCATGTTTGGCCCACATGCTGTATGCCAGTGCCGGAAGAATGCCTGCTGTGCCAGCTTTATGCCAAATCTGGGCCAGAATTCTATGCTACCTGGGATGTTGTTCCCCTGGCTTCTTGCATGCGCAAGTGATGATTCTCTGTAATCCAATAGCATTCAGCAGTGAGAGTGAGCGTAGCTCCACCCTTTAGGTGTTGTACTCTAGTGCTAGGTACCCTTACAAGAGTCCCAAAAACTACAGTTCAATATTTTAGTACCATTCAACCATCCTCTGACTGCAGAAACAGAAATATTGGTGTACTGTACTGAAGTCAACCATACTACTCAATGCAAGTGAGCTATTGTAAATCACACACTTTGCCCTTGAAAGGTAGCTCAGCTAAGCCTCTCACTAGGTTTTGGAACACAGTTATTGAGACTTAGTAGTATATAGTAGTACATGGTTATTAGAGAATGTTTCAAAGGGTTATAAGAAACTAATGGCAGTATTCCTGTCTTCTATGTTTCTCTGTTGTTTCTGTATCCCTTCTCATTTCTCCATATTTGAATGATTCCTTTTTACTGGTATGTGTGCTCATGATACCCAACGCATGGCTTCAACCAAACTTTCATCCTCTGGAAACACACTCTATTCTGTCCTCTATCTCTTCCCACTTGACTGAAGGCGAGGACGGGCCAGAGGCAGCATCAGTAGCCTGCGCCCGTCCCCGCTCTGAATGTCACGCTTCTCCTCCTACCTGCAAAAACCGCAGGAGTAGAGCAGGCAGGACGCAGGCCACACCTCCTCTGTCCACCTGCTCCGCTCCTGACCCCGCCTCCTTCTCCCACCTTGAGTCAGTAGAAGTGAATGTGTTGTTAAGCGAGCGGGGCTCGTGCTCCTGTAGTGACTGCAGCATGGATGAGAGCTGGTTTGTCACCCCTCCACCCTGTTTTACTGCAGAGGGAGCCACGGCGGAGGCTAGTCCCATGGAGGACCTCCTCATCGAGCACCCCAGCATGTCCGTGTACGTCTCGCCCGGCCCTCTCCCTGCCATGGAGGAGAGCGCCACCAGTCTGGCTGGCAGCATCAGGTAAAACTTACCTTCACCATTCAACCCAGTATCACAGCAGATTATATAGTCACGAAATTTGATGTATCTATTCGTGTTCACTGACAGAAATTTCACCCATTTTTCCACGTTCCAGAACACATCGTTTAACCTATGGTATTTCAGTAGGCATTTTTTGTGTTCCTCAAGATGATTTTAACCTAAAGTATTTGAGTAGGACTTTCCTCAAGATTTTAAACCTATTGTATTTCAGTTGGCGTGACGTATTGTAGTTGACTTTCGTATCTCATGAATCCTCATAAACACATTTTCAGCAATATTTTGGAGCACCTAACCCGAACACTATCCCAGACATCCCAAGTTGGAAAAAGTCATTTTCGGGGGATACAGAGTTGATTTGCTGGAGGTAGCGGATTAGTGGATGCTCGAAGAACGGGGGGGGGGGGGGGGGGGGTGACGTTGGGACAGGGGGCGGGTTGAGTACCCCAATAGCATAGAATTCTGGCCCAGATTTGGCATACAGCTGGCACAGCAGACATTCGTCCGTCACTGGCATACAGCACATGGGCCATACATGGCCCAGGTTTGGCCGAGGCGGCACCGTCTTACAGGCAGCACTCATGACTTGGGCCAGATATCAAATGTAGTATTTGGCCCAGATGTTAAAATGTATTTGTGGGCCACGTAAGTTTGGTCTATCTTGACCCACTTTTAAAATACATTTACATTATTTTTGAGTAAAGAAAAAATTCTATCAATCGGGTCGCTTCAAGAAAAAGCACAACCATAAAGCGATATGCTTCATGGTTTATAAAAAACATCACAGTCGTGACACACCAACATATCTGGCCCAGTTCAGGCCCAGTTATGGGTTATTAACTTGGCTGAGACTTGGCCCAGATATGGTCCATGTTTGCCTCTTGTATTAAAGCCAGATTTGGTCCAGTCATGTACCGTAATTCACTGCAGCATGTGGGCCAAGCAAAGGCTGATGGTGTGGGCCAGATCTGGGCCAGAGAAATTTTGCTATGGGGGTAGTGAGCGACATATCTGTAAAGGGGGGCGTATGCGCGCGAGACGTACTTGAAGAGCGGTGGGGGTGAGTTGCGCCCGATGTACCTGAAGAGCTAGTAGGGATGCAGTGGAGAGAGGGGTGTGCAACATATTTAAGGACCGGGCAGGAGACGCACGATTTCCGGGAGATTATCATTCATTTACAGGTGAATTGGGTAGGCTAAATTGTCCGTAGTGTGTGAATGTGTGTGTGGATGTTTCCCAGAGATGGGTTGCGGCTGGAAGGGCATCCCCTGCATAAAAACTTGCTGGATAAGTTGGCGGATTAATAAAGGGACTAAGCCGACAAGAAAATGAATGAATGAATGGAAGAATTATCAGAAGTAGACAATGCTAAACACAGGTCTAAATGAGGACTGAAAAGTTCTGATATTGTCCGCTTCCAGATGTAGTAGAAAGCATGAAAAAATGCCGTTTAAAAGTGGTAATGCTCATGTGGTCACAAGAATTCAAACAGCCACAATGGCTTCAGTCATTCATGTGTCACACTGAGCGGTCTCGCCAAACTGATGTAGAGCATGTCAAAATGGGGAAAGAATCTTGACCAAATCCAAACACAAGTCGTCACGGAGGTCACATTTGAAAGCATGGTAATTTGTCTCAGATGACAACTTGTGACTGGATCAGTGAAAATGCAAGTTCAAGTTTCAAGTTTGCTTTATTTATAACAAGATAAAAAAAACAGCCACAATCTTTTCTGATCTTTTGGTCACAAGATCTTCTTGTGGGGGTATAATGACGCAGCAGTTGGTGCTTCACAATGGCGAGATTTTAAAATAAATTATACGATTTTAAAATGTATTCTAAACTCAAAATGCAACTTAACACTAGGTGGAAACGGCAAAACGAAAAGCAGAATATATATGGTGATTGGGATTGGTAAAGACACTGGTATTTGGTTTGTTTCTCAACTCCAGCAGTTGAGGTCTGCTTTCCTGCAGAGTTTAGCTTCAGCCTAATCAGACTCTCCTAAAGAAGCTACTCAAGGTCTGCAGAATTACTTAAAAAGCTACACAAAGTACAGGGTTAAAGAAAAGCTCTGCAGGGAGGTGAATCTCAAGGGGCCAGACTTAGCTGTTCATGGCCTAGTAAATACATTTCATTAGAAATTTGCATATTATAATCACCTGGTGGGTGGTTTTTAGTTATTTTCATATACTGGCTCCTAAAAATGCCCCACATCAACATTCCCAATATCACAAAGATTTTTACCCACAAATATCACAGGCATTTTTAACTGTAAATACTAAATTAGATTTGATTGGCTGTGCATACAGTTAATCTGTCGATGTGTAATATCATCTGAAGGTTTACCATTTATACCAAAGGCATGCAGTTCTGCTCCCGGAGAACCACTGTCCTGCAGAGTTTGGTCAAACTCTGTCCTGGAGGGCTGGTGTCATGCAAAGCTTTACTCCAACACTAATCAAACACACCTGAACAAGCTATTAGTGTTAGGCCCCGTTTACACTAATGCGTTTTCGTTTTACAACGCATAAGTTTTGCTACGATTACGCCATCCGTTCACACTACGCCGGAGTTCTCGAGCGCCGAAAACGGAGCGTTTTGAAAACGCTGGAGAGGCCGTTTTCATTCTGAAACGCTGCTGCTCCGTCTCCGTGTGGATGTGGGAAAATGGAGACATCTGGAAACGGAGGCGGGGCTGCTGAGATTCGGTACCTGATTGGGGCTTTTGTGTTATTGCGTATCCTCCCCTTATTCGTCAAGCCTCTATCACATGACTATAACACATGGCTTTAACGCTACCGGAAGACAGCAGACCAGCCTTCACTGTAAACAACAACATGGGCACAGAAATGGGAGCGTTGTTTGCACTATTGTCTGTTTTAGGCGCCATTGTGCAGTTATTCATTTGTTACGTTTAGTAACAACTCGACCTCGTCGTCTGTCCACAAAAATACCTCTCTTGCTTTCTTTGCCATCGCGTTTAATGTTCAACCGGCGTTTGTTGACTAACAATAACCAAATGCCGAGTGAGACGCATGCTTCCTGTTTATACTAGAACACGCAAGCCCAGAGTGCGCGAATGGTCACGTGATATATGTTTTTGGTGGCGTAGTGTGGACGGAGATATGTTCAGAGACGCTAGGTGAAAAGCTAGTGTGGACGCAAGTCGTTTTTGATCTAAAACGCACTAGTGTAAACGGGGCCTTAGAAAGCTACAGGTAGGTTTGTTTGATTAGTGTTGGAGCTAGACTCTTCAGGACACCGGCCCTCTAGTACCGAGAGTGCCCATCCCCTGTTTAACTCCTCAGGAGTACTGAAATGAAACTCTTTGGCCCTCCAGGAGCAGCACTGGAAACCTGTGGCATAGACAAAATGCTTAATGTAATTTTAATTAAGTTACATCAAGTCCAGCATGTTACATGTTTTCCAATCTTTCATTATCACCTCGTTCTTTCCATTTGTTTCTCACTCATTTCCCTCTCATATCTGCCCTGTTCCAGCAGGATGTCTGAATCAGCATTGCCCGCTGTGACCAGGAGCAGTTTACCCACACGGGTGACCCGGGGAGCAGCCGCACAGGCCGGTGCCCTAGCTAAAGTCACCCAGGTCTCCAGGGTCCAGAGGGCCAAAGCCCGCACTGAGCGTCGCCACCTGGGACGCAATCGCATGCAGCGCCAAAACCGCGTGCGTGAGCAGGTCCAGCGGCGCGCAACCCACACCCGCAACTCCTTCCTGCACCAGCCGTGCCAGCGCAACATCTGCCACTGAGGCGTCAAAGTTTACATGGAGGGCATTATTACACATTTCCCAATGAAACCCCTATCTTCTCAGCTGTCTTTTAAAGTCCTCCTCTTGCATTTATCGTTTGTTTTTTTGTCAATTATCTTATTCAGTTTCCTGTTAATCAAGCTTGTCCTTGAGCACAAGCCCATTTATCTGTTTTAGGGGTTCCCAAACCTGCTCATAAAGGGCCACTGTCCTGCAAAGCTTTGCTCCTGCCTTAATTTCACACCTGTACCAGCTGATCAAGGTCTTAGGACTTACCACAAACTTGTAGACAATGGTGTGTTGGTGTTGGCTGGAGATCAAATCTGCAGGACACTGTCCCACCAGAAGCAGGATTGAGTACCGCTGATCGTTATCCTCTTCCTAATCTTATCTAACAGCTCACCACCAAGCACAATTACTCCGTTGAAGATCACCCATGTAGTTACCCAAATACTCATGCACCTCCTGTGTGTGTTTGAAACACCTAATTCAGTTTCCCAGTCTGGGAACATAGCTGAAAAGAACACATGTAAACGCTGCAGTGTTACAAACAACATCCCTCTAAATCAGTGGTCACCAAACTTGTTCCTGGAGGGCCGGTGTCTTGCAGATTTTAGCTCCAACCCTAACCAAACACACCTAAACAAGCTAATCAAGGTCTTACTGGGTATACTTGAAACACCCCGGCAGTGTGTTGAGGCAGGTTGGAGCTAAACCCTGCAGGGCACCGGACCTCCAGGAACGAGTTTGGTGACCCCTGCTCTAAATGTACGACACTTGAATTGGCGTTGTTCAATAACATGATTTGGTTTATTTTTCACAAAATGCGAAAAGAAAGAGCCAGTAACCGAATGCTTTATTGGAGCATTACTATATATTTGTAGCTAGTAAAATGGAAAGTTGACTTGAAAACAACAAGAATGAGAAGTATGTGGATAAACGTGGGAGCAAGAACTTGAATAAAAATGCGTGAGAGTTTCCAGATGAAGACAAATCTAGAAGGGATATACTTGCAAAGAGGTCGTTTCAGAGGAGACGTTGATGCCTGATCTTCAATAAAAAGGTGCTAACTTTCAAAAGTCATTCAGACATTTAGTTGCTTTTTAATGTTGTCTGTTCCAAAACCTAGTGAGCTAGACTGGGGATTGTCTCGTTAACAGACCAACAAGGGTCTGTTATTTTATTTTGGCCATTCGTCCACACATTAGCATCTATACATTAAAAAAATATTTTATGACATAACCCTACAGAAAAATCCAGCTTAAACCAGCCTAGGCTGGTTGGCTGGTTTTAGCTGGTTGACCAGGCTGGTTTTAGAGGGGTTTTGGCCACTTCCAGGCTGGTTTCCAGCCATTTCCAGCCTGGTCTTAGCTGGTCAGGTTGGAAGATGACCTGCTAAAACCAGCTTGACCAGCCAAGCTGGGAGTCCAGCCAAAACCAGCTATATCCAGCTTAAACCAGGCTGGTCAAGCTGGTTTTAGCTGGATTTAGCTGGTCATTTTCCAGCCTAACCAGCTAAGAACAGGCTGGAAATGGCTGGAACTGGCCAAAACCCCTCTAAAATTTGGCTGGTCAATCAGCTAAAACCAGCCAACCAGCCTAGGCTGGTTTAAGCTGGATTTTTCAGCAGGGAACAGAGTGGAAAAATCCTAAAACACCACTCCTAGCATAGTCATGTAATCATCATACCTACCTTGCCACCAGTCTCTAGTATTTCAGCCCATCTCCTGTTTTGTTATTCTCCCAAAAAACTCCCTTAGTTTCACCCCCCCCCCCTCTCTCTCACTCTCTCACAACAACTCACCCCCCAACCGGTCCTCAGCTTTTTAGTATAATCTATAACACCCCTGGATTGCTGACTTTGGTATAATATCCGTTTGCAGCGGTTGTCCAATAGTATCCTGCAGAAACCTAAACATCCCTACCACTCTGCCCAACAACCCCAAAGACAAATGTTGGCAGGTATGGTAATCATCAACTTTTTGGAAATGATGACATCATTGTACCACGTAAAGATGGAAGATCCTCGGATGTAACAACCGTAAAAACGATAATGGTGGATTACTGAGCTGTGTTTGTAACAGAGCTGTGTTCACATGCTCGCTGCATTCTTTTGCGACTGTCGTGTATCCTGCGGATCTGTCCATGTTGGTTTACAGCACCACATGTAGGTGTGGCATACATATTACACCATATTAAAGCTGCGGTCACACTAGAGTTTGAGCTTGCGAAATTCTGTTGTATGGCGCTGCGAAAAGGGGCGGGATTAAACACGATGATTAGACATTTAAAAAAGCGAGTGATTGGTCAGTGTTTGAAAGTTCTGACCAGAGAGGTCATGTTTTGATCCTCGATCGGTCTCACGCAGTCAAGTGATGCGATTTCGCAGGCCAAAGTTTACCAAGCTTAAACTTTCCAATGCATCGAACTACGGAAAACTGCCGCACGACCTTGCTTTTCCGGTCTGACGCATTCGCGTGCGTATGAATGGAAGTCTCTGGGGAGAAAAGTGCAGTATGACTTAACTCACGCAGTTTTCCTGTGTCCATGTGGATGCTGACATTTCTTGAAAAGATACGCGTTGTAAGTTTTAGAATATGCAAAAGAAAAAACGCCTGGACATCAGCTGGTTAAGCTGACAGCTCTGAGGAAATAAATGTTTTCACCCAGTATTCAAGTATACTGGATTTATGCCTACTAGAGCAGGCATGTCCAAACTTGGTCCTTGAGGGCCGGTGTCCTGCAAAGTTTAGTTCCAACCACAATCAGACATATCTGGGCTAGCTAATCAAGCTCTTACTAGGCTTTCTAGAAACATCCCTGCAGGTGTGTTGATGCAAGTTGGAGCAAAAATCTTTAGGACACCGGCCCTCCAGGACCGAGTTTGGACACACCTAGAGTCTTACTAGAGAGCTTCCCCAGTCATCTAGCTCACTAGATTTTGAAACAGAGCCTTGCGTTAAACTGAGGTCCATCGTGGATGGTACTGATAGTATGCCAACAACACAACACTGAAAGTAACGTGAAGCTAAAGATTAGCTCTGTCAACATCTGATCTAGATAATAGGTGTATATCAGGGCAGTGTGCAATGACTTTACAGGTCACATGATCAACGAGGAGTGTTTGGCATAGGCTTTAGATAGAAGTGCATGCTGAATGTGCAGGATAGTTAAAGTTGTGACTCTTTTTTTTCCTGCTTCATGAAGGATTATTAATGTGGAAATCTCATAAAACATGACAAGAATCTCAATCTGAATTCAAAAGCTGCCAAATATATATGTATGGTATGACTGCATTGTGCAGAATACACTGATTTCAGAGCTGCAGTGTCCCTTGAAATAGTTTTGTGAGATTGCACCGTCGGCCCTTCATGTGGTTGTCCACTGATGTGTAGATGTCAGCGTAGCAAAACACTGCTCAACTGTCCCCCATACAGCACTTACGTGAGAAATCACTGTGACCACAGAGACAAAGAACGACCATTCAACCATTTCTCCAAGCATCCGTTCCTTATTTGCATTTCATCACGCCTCTCATATTGATCATATGATTGTGATTTACATCTTTGTCGTCCTCGGACGTCAGTCTGTCAGAGTCTGCTGGGTCAACGTCCCTGTTGGGACAGACCAAGCACACATGCACTCAAAACTAAAGTGTACGTCGACTCCTAAAAGCGCGCTCTTCCTCGATAGTCAGCAAACACACATTCATAGGAATTGCGTCCACCACTTTGTGATCTTTCTTACACGTGTATTCAGTAATGAATAGACTAACAATGGTGCTGAAACGTATAGAATTATATGACTGTTTGTACTTTTATTTTGAGAAGTTTGCACTGTCTTACGTTTTTGGAGAATCATGGTATTTAGCAGTATGCTGTTTTCTTTGCATTGGTGAATGAGATGCCAACATGCATGAGTTGGGGGGGGGGGGGTCTACCTTAAAAGGAGGTATACGATTATAGTT
Organism: Danio rerio; assembly: GCF_049306965.1. Taxonomy (NCBI): domain Eukaryota; kingdom Metazoa; phylum Chordata; class Actinopteri; order Cypriniformes; family Danionidae; genus Danio; species Danio rerio. Next base: position 2,653,121 of record NC_133198.1, read on the forward strand.
GCATTCAAATGTATATAATAGCAAACTATTTACAATTCAATGTTTGCGTTAGTCTCATTTTGAAACCACAACCTTATTGTTTTCATCCGTGTGTTGTTCCAGAATCTGCTTGATTTCTACTGGGTATTTTAATTGAGGTAAAGTTGGCTTTATAGTCGCACTTTTAGACTTTATCGTTTAACATCCGTTAAATATTTGGTCTGAAATCCTATCTAGGTATGCACGATTTAATTGACCGCGAACAATGTTGTACTTTGATAGTCGTTGACTGCTAATATGATTTCCTATTTGGAATTAGCAAAGAATACTATTCTGAAATCATATTAAGAAGGTAAAAGACTGAATGTGCCAATATAAAACCAACTTTACCCCAAGTGTATTTCACCACACCGTCCAACATTTGCCATGATGTCAATACCACTGTTCTTGCGTTGAGAGGATTAGATTTTTTTTTATGCAACTTTCTTTTTAATTATCATCCTGTCATTTGGTGTTTGGTCATTTTTAAGAATTCTTCTCGTAGTCTTTCCTATCACCTGCCAAAATCTATTATTGTAGTAGGCTATCTAAAGCTAACAGAATAATGTAAGTCTGGTGTATGTCTATGCTTTTTTTCCTTGTTTGAATCTGAAACGGACTGTTTTCTGCATCATATTGACTCTACGGAGAGCACAGCACGAATGTCAGTGGCGTTTTTAGGAAAATCTAATGCCCTGTAGCCTTATAAGGGTTCTTAAAGGGACAGGACAGCCAAAAATGAGCTTTCCTCATTATTTACTCACAATGCTTGTAAACTGTTATGAGTTTCTGTCTTTTGTTGAACACAAAACAAGATATTCTGAAGAATTTTTTTGGGGGGGAAGCCATTGATAGCCATAGTAGGAACTAAAATACTATGGACGTTGGCACTAATAGCCCAATAATTATTGCGCCAACATATATCAGAACAGGGGGGCCCGAGTTCAAGACCCGGCTTATGGACTTTTTCACTATATATATATATATATATATATATATATATATATATATATATATATATATATATATATATATATATATATATATATATATATATCAGTAGTGGTGTGATATGGCTGTATATCAGCACTGATGAGAGGCGTGCGTTGGCACGAGGCCACAGGCTGAGTGCCTTAGCGTCCCACCAGTGTTTATATACAGCCATACGAGTGCTACGAGTGTGATATTGCATTTATACAACAGTTCGACAACACAATCGTGTATATAAATAAGAAAATCAAACACAGAGAGCCTAAAACCCTATTGTATTAGGAACTACTTTCTTCCGCCATTCATTCACATCTGCAGCTGACATCAGAACAGCAGAAGCCGTTACTAATTCTCCAGTCACTTCAGAGCTAGTGTTTGATTGATTCTCTATAGCGTAATTTCTAAAGTGATGATAAAACAGCTGATTTTGCTGATATTTTAAGATTATGAGGCTGAACGTGACATGAAATGCCCTCCATCTACAGAGATATATTTTTACAGTGTTAAAGTCTACTGTATTTCTATGTTGCATCAGGATATCACAATAATTAACCCCGGAAAAAGCAGTGCAGTCACTACCAGACTGCTGTTGTGTTTGCGATAAGGAGGGGGAGTTTGGGTATGAAGTCTTTGAATAACTCTGTTGAGAACCGGGATCCTTATGAATAAACTGCATAGTTGCAATCTATACAAGAGAGAGAGAGAGATCGACTGAGAATATCACTTACCAGTTTAATAATGATTTGATCAGCTGTAGTTAGAAAACACAGTTTTAATCATCTAAGCAAGGGCTTATTATGTTGTCCTGGTGTCATCTTGTGGATAGACAACATCAATCGTCTTTGGTTGATAGGCACCAATAGTATCTGGATGCAGCCTTTATGATGCAAGCTGAGATTGCATCAGTCAGCCATGCAATGTCAGACACAATGGAGTGACGTCACTGTGACAGGTGTGGTAAGGGGTGGGGTTGGGCAAGCGCATTGGATGCAGCTCAGATTGCACTGCACCAGGTCTACATCCAGCACCCTCTCCAACGCGCTGTCTCTCAGAAATTATAAATATATTGAAATAGGCACTATCCTTATAAATAAACTGCATAGTTGCAATCTGAACGACCACATTATCGACTAAAAAAGCCTTAAAAGTACATTATACTGTCCAATAGCTGCAAGATTTGTTAAGCTGTAGTGAGTTTGGTGGTATGCTGCTCTATATGGGCGGAGTAATACACAAAGGTGAAGAGGCTGTTCGAGTTCTAATATTGCAGAATATCACACTGCCATCAGCCAATCAGATTAAAGTACCAGACAGAACTGTTGTATAATTATTTATATATATATATATATATATATATATATATATATATATATATATATATATATATATATATATATATATATGCACACACACACACATAAACATACACACACAATGGAAGTCATTAGCTTTTTTTTCCAGCATTCTTCAGTATATCTTCCTTTGTGTTCGACAAGAACGAAACTCAAACAAGTGGACGATGACTAAATGATGACAGAATGATCATTTTTGCGTGAACTGTCCCCTTAACATCATCCACTTGAAGTGTGTCTTCTGTTTGCATTGTTTTTACATGTTGGATGAAGTGGATGAGGCAATATCAAGTAATAATGAGCATAAATCACCGTCAGAGCTGGCCACCGTATACTACTCTGTGTTATTTCTCTCTCTCTCTCTCTCTCTCTCTGTGTGTGTGTGTGTGTGTGTTCAATATGATTAATTTAACGTGTGGGACTAGAATGATGTCCGTTAGGCCTCATTGGAGGCTTGTGATTTGAGGGAGAGCTGAGTGAAAACATGAACTGGGAAAAAAGAAAATAACAAAAACAAATATGCTTGTATTTTTTCCTCATATTGTTATTAGAAGAGATGTTCACCTTAGTAACAAAGTACAAATAGAGTTTTATTATTATTATTATTTAAAATGAGTGGTGTATATGATATCTATGGTGATTGTGCCTTTCACTATTCTGCATGGTTTTCATGATGTGCCGACTGTTTCATCCGTATGACATGGGCATCAGAGACCTATGCAAAATACCATGATGGGTTTCCAGCATCCATTCAGAAATGCAGGTTCCAGACAATAACAATAAACACTCAGGATGCAACCGCAATCTGGACTCATTCTTTACCTGTGTGCTTGTTTCACTAACTGGAAACGCTTCTTGAAAATATAAGATGTGTTGCTGTCTGCATTACATAAAATGTCCTATAATTGTTTTAAATTCCAGTAAAGTGTCTTGTTATTCATGATAGCTTTTTGGAAAAATTAATATAGGTGAAATAACATCATTCAAGTGTAACAGATATATTCATAAATATATCTAGTTATAATCTGTAAATAATTAAATGGCATGCTTATTAAATACAAACAGTTGAAATCAGAATTTTTAAACCTCCTTTAATTTTTTTTAATATTTCCCAAATTATGTTTAACTATTTTTCACAGTATGTCTGATATTTTTTTCTTCTTTAGAACGTCTTATTTGTTTTATTTCGGCTAAAATTAAAGCAGTCAGCTAAGAACAGGAAACTGAGGCTACAATTCATACAGGATCACTATAGAAGATTGGAGAAAACGTTGCCTTGCCACATTGGGATGGTCGGGTCAGAATTTGGCATCAACAACATGAAAGCATGGATCCATCCTGCCTTGTATCAACAGTTCAGGCTGGTGGTGGTGTAATGGTGAGGGGGAGATTTTCTTGGCACACTTTGGGTCCATAAGTATCAACTGAGCATGGTGTCAACGCCACAGCGTACCTGAGTATTGTTGCTGACCATGTCCATCCCTTTATGACCACAGTGTACCCATCATCTGATGGCTACTTCACGCAGGATAACGCACCATGTCATAAAGCGTGAATCATCTCAGACTGGTTTCTTAAACATGACAATGAGTTCACTACACTCAAATGGCCTCCACAGTCCCCAGGTCTCAATCCAATAGAGCACCTTTGGATTGTGGTGGAATGGGAGATGCGCATCATGCATGTGCATCAACAACTGCGTGATGCTATCATGTCAATAAGAACCAAAATCATCTGAGGAATATTTCCAGTATCTTGTTGAATCTATAACGAAGGATTAAGGCAGTTCTGAAGGCAAATCCAACCCGGTACTAGTAAGGTGTACCTAATAAAGTGGCCGGTGAGTGTATGCTTTTGATACAAATGTAGTGAAACCATTATAAGTTTTTACTAAACATAGTTAAACCTGTTTAATACAGTAAAACAACTGTTAATTTTGTAGTTACTATGGATTTGCTATAAAAAACAACAACAACATGGCTAATTCAGTAAACAGCAAAACAATGATCATTCTTCGCATGGGATAACTTTGTTTATGCTGCTCCTTTAAGCGTTTGCAGCAGTGTAAACTTAACAAATTCCCAACACTTCTCCTGTTTTTCCAAGAAACTAAAGTGTGTTTGACGATCACTCTCAAACAGCTCCTCCAGATAAACCTGCTCAGCGGGATCATGCTGCGCATGCGCAGTGTGCGACTCACTCACACAAATGACTGCAGCGAACCACCTGTGCTAATAATATGTGACAAAGGAGCAGAAGCGCACATTTCACCTGTAAGTATGATGGAAACACTGCATTACAAACGTCACTAATGTTGTTGAATTGTTCGTGTACGCATATTAATGCGCGCGTTGCGTTTATGGCCGCGTTGTTGTGTCGCGTCATACGCTAAAAGCACATCATCTGTAAAACATCTCTGGAGCGTCGAGTTCTGCTGTTTTAATCAGTTGTTTCTGCTACATTTGGCTATTTTAGGCGTGAAACCGCGTCATGTGTGGACGCCCGCGCACCTGCGCTTTAATGTCAGCCGATGCTTCAGTTTTTCAGCTCCGTGTGAAAACAATCATCGTGTAAATCAGCTGTGTACATCCTCTGATATCACAGTCACGGATGTAAAAATAATAACAATACAGATAGATGGAGATTAAACAACACGACGCGACCCTCTGCGTCCTCTTTGTTTGTTTTGATGTTGAGTTTGACACATAACGCGGGTTTGAAGCATCAGTTTTTCAGTCACTCTGATTGTTTTGGTCTTGTCGGAGGTTATAACTCTATAGGGATACTGGTGAACTGATCCATACAGGAAGTGTGCACTCTTCATCCTGCCTCATATATGATCATGTGTTCATATTAAGTCAATAGTTTTGCGTGACAGTCTTTAATATCGTCCACCACATGTCAGAGATTCTGTCGATGTTGTCTATAAACAAGCATCCAGCTGGCCTTCATTGTTGTTAGTGGTGTAAAAGGATGTGGAGGCCTGGTTTGTGTTACATGTAAGGGTTTTTAATTGGTGTAAAGTTAGCTTTATCTTCGCACATTCTAACTTTAACCTTCTTAATAATATAATTTCAGATTTAAGTATTCTTCGCCAGTTCCTAATAGTGAAGTCATATTAGCAGCCATTCATTTTCTTTTCGGCTTAGTTCCCTACTGAAAAATCCAGCTTAAACCAGCCTAGGCTGGTTGGGTGGTTTTAGTTGGTAGACCAGGCTGGTTTTAGGGAGGTTTTGGCCATTTCCAGGCTGATTTCCAGCCTGGTCGTATGGTCAGGCTGGGAGATGACCAGCTAAAACCAGCTTGACCAGCCTAGCCAGGCTGGAAGCCCAGCCAAAACCAGCTATGTCCAGCTTAAACCAGGCTGGTCAAGCTGGTTTTAGCTGGTCATCTCCCAGCCTGACCATAAGACCAGGCTGGAAATGGTTGGAAACCAGCCTGGAAATGGCCAAAACCCCTCTAAAACCAGGCTGGTCAACCAGCTAAAACCAGCTTAGGCTTTTTCAGCACATGTTTTACGCAGCGGATGCTGCGAATGCGGATTTTGGAACATTAGGGGGAAACTGGAGCACCCGGAGGAAACCCACGCGAACACAGGGAGAACATGCAAACTCCACACACTGAAATGCCAGCTGACCTAGTCGAGGCTCGAACCAGCGACTTTCTTGCTGAGGCGAATGTGGTGCTACCCACTACAACTCTGCGTTGCCCTATTAGCAGCCAATGACTATCGAACATTGTTGACAGTCAATTAAATAGCGCTAATGTTGTTTTGAAGTCATTCTTGCATGCGATTTCAACGCAATACTAGCGTCACAAGTTGTGCTCGGAACTATGTCGTTATAATGAATCTGTATTAACCTTTGAGCAGTTTCAGAGTTATGGACGTGACATTTGCAGCAAAAACTCAAAACATAAATTCACATAGAAACTACACGTAAACGTTAAATTGAAGCATCTGGAAATGATGACACAATAAATACAAACTGTCCCTTTAATTCTTCATAGCACAGATTTGTGAAGCGCTAAAACTTTGCTCATTGACTCTGGTCTAGGGCTGCACAAATAATCGAAAAAAGATTGCAATCTCAATTCGACCCTACGCACGAACCTAATTCAGCTTTTCTACAGTTGCAGCACGTTCTTTTGTTCTTGAAAGGTGCGTGGTTTCCCCTCTCCCACCATCTTGTTACTCCAAACTAGGTTAAGATACATCCCAAACACTCCTAAATAATTTAGTTGAGACCAAGTCTTAACACTTAACCTTTATAAAGCACACTTAGGGCCCTATCATACACCCGGCGCAGTGTGGCGCAAGGCGTGGCGCAGTAGTCTTTTGGTAGTTTCAGCTTGGCGCAAGAGTGGTTTTGAGGTGTTACGCTACGCTGTTTAAATAGCAAATGCATTAGCGCTCATTTTTGCGTCCATAGGCGTTCTGGTCTAAAAAGGAAGGCGTTCTGAGGCGCACTGCTGGCGCGTTAATATTTTGAGAAACTATAATAGATTTTTCATTAGACCAAAACTAACCCGGTCTAAACTCCAGCGCAGAGTTGCACCTCGCTTACACACTGCTTAATACACACAAGAGAGCAATAGGCAAATATCTTTACATATGAAAAAATGTAAATATAAAGGATAAATATAGGATATAATAAGAATAGATATAAAATATAAATATAAAGGATTAAAATATTACAAAACATATTATTTTCTAGCCTACATAAATATGAAAAACCACTGCTTTTATGTCTTCTTCATCTCGGGAGGCTTTTTCAGTTCATTCATAACAATTTGCTTTTGTATAATGTTGTTATTATTAGCAGTATTATTTATTATATCCATATTTATATTTGTTTTATTAAAACAAGCTTAGATTTGCCCACCTGTCAGGTTTTAGACCATATGGGGCGCAGCATGTGTTTTAGGATATAACTCAGGTTTTTGAACACACTTCGTTATTATTATTCATTTATTCGTTTGCTGGAAATTAGAACTGAATTTAGAAATAGTTTTGAAACAAATATTTGCGCTTAACAAACAAAATTAATTATTTATAGACTAATTGATGTCTGTGTGTAAAGGTTTCCCTATCCAAGAGCGAATGTGAAAGTAGATCCATTATCTCTCATTCTCACGCAGTAGATGCTCTGTTTAACTGTTTTCTGTTAAAAAACTGTCAACTGTGAACTGTTTCCTTGTGAAATGCTCATTTTTTCCACTTAGACTTACTTTGCGTCTTGTAAATAGTGAATGCGCTCTTGGCGTGACGCAGCTGGCTCTTAAAGGGAATGGGAGATGAGACTGTAATTGGTTTATTCTCAAAACACACCTATTACTCATTAAGAAAATAAACTCAATCCTATTAGATCATGCACCGTGGCGCAAAGCGCATTTTCCCGTCCTTAAATTAGCAAAAACACGTCCTGACACGCCCTGAAAGCGTTTGCGCCCTGCGCATGGACCGTCAAAATAGAGCCCTTAATCTTACGTCTAGAAATAAAAGTAAAACAAAGTCATTCTTAGAATTTTGACACACTTAAGAGTAAAATTGTACACTGAGCAGCTTTATACATGCGGCCCTTGATCTGTTTTCTGTAAGACTGAACGCAGAAGTGTGTGTTGCTGATTTCAGGTAGAGGATGTACACTCCGGCAGCCGATACGGGAGTGACGGTGGTGGAGGAAGACGCCACTCTGAGTAATGCCTACTCACCTGTCGACTACATGAGCATCACCAGCTTCCCTCGACTGCCAGAAGACGAGGTTTCAGCTGACAACACGATCAAGACACGCAAAGATGACGATAACTTCCTCGGTGAGCAGGAAGCAGGTAAATATGCGTCGGTAATGATAAAACCCTGATTACCTGTTCTTGAGTAGTGGGACACTGTGACTGCGTTCCAGTCCAATTGTTTATGTCCTTCACTCGCTAACTTCCCTCCATCTCGTTTACTGGGATGTACATTATTGATTGTTAAGCTATTGTTGCAGATTGAATAAGTGTCCACTACTGGAGGAGCATCTGGATGGGTTTAAATTGGAGTGCCCTAAACGCCTAAGCACTTGTAGACTACACTGTTGTGATGTCGAAATCACATATGAAGGTGCTGGAGTGGACATGTGAAGTAGACTTACTCCCTCTGTCAAAATCAAGGGATTGAGGATATGTCAATGTAAACTTCCCTCGTTCACTTGATGAAGTGGAACACACTTTAAAATGGTGGCAGGGATTCTCCTGAGGGAACAAGAAAAGGGAAGTTCGCGAGTAGGGATGTGCATATCGATAATCGAGTATCGATACTTAGAAGCTTCTAATTTGGTATCGATATTTTCTTTAAAATATCGATATTTCAACTGTATTTCAATAATTTCTGCGTAACTAAATGTTTTAGCGATGTGACGCTCCGTATACAAGACGTTACACCAATCAATCAGCGGCGGAACGTCACGTGAGTGATCATGTGCCTTTCAGATAACTTACGTACTCAACACACGCAAGTCACACACTTCTGCATTATGGAACGACGCGATGGCAGAGAGGTAACACAGCGTGTTGTCGTGCTCATTAGCTGAAAAAGTGTTGCACGAGTAATATTTGTGATAAGAAAGTCATACACACACACATGTTTGTTTTTGTGAAAAGTGGGGACATTACATAGGTTTCCATTCATTTTATACTGTCCAAACCATTGTATTGCCCTCACCCCTCCCTACCCCTAAACCCAACCATCACAGAAGACTGTGTGCAGCTTTACTCCATGAGTAAACTTATCCTGTGTGATTTAAAATTTAAAGGCTTTTGGAGAAATGAGGACGTCACCAATGTCCTCATATTTCACCTCCTTTTTGTAATACCGGTGTCATACCCATGTCATTATACAGATTTATGTCCTGATATGTCACAAAAACACGTACACACACACACACACACACATACACATTTTTATATATATATATATATATATATATATATATATATATATATATATATATATATATATATATATATATATATAGTAAACAGCAAATAATAGTATAATAATTAAATACAAATAAAAATAAATAAAATAATAAATCAGAATAATAAATCGGCTCTCTTTTTCTCTCTGATTACCATTAGGTGAATAAATATAAGTGTGTGTGTGTGTATCTGTGCAGTGTGTATATACAGTATCTATGTGTATGCGGTGTGTATATGCAATATGGTCGTGTGTATGTATATTTACATTATGATGTTTTTTTATTACCATTATTTAGAAATATTACATTACCATTGTAAATAATAAGTGCTATCAATATCTGTATCGTAAAAATTGTAACAAAAAGTATCGATATAAAAAGTATCGGTATCGTATCGAATTTAAAAATTGTGGTCTCGCCCATCCCTATTCGCGAGTGTGTGTCTAAAAGTGGACTGGAACGCAACCTGTGTGTCAGTATTCCACTCCACCCACCATCAGGTGAATATGCAAATTAGTCCTCTGATGGTGTTAGATTTTTTTCATCACTATATGGATAGGCCTGTCATGATAAGGAATCATTGTTGAGCAATATATTGTCTCAGGAATTGTTGTGATAATAGTATTATTCTCATTTTGAGATCATTTTATGCCACTGGTTATATGATTATAACAGCATAATAGTGCAAACAGCCGTAAATACTTTAAAATCGATTTTATGAATAAATCATAAATAAAAATCAAACCCTCGTAAAGCTAACATGGAAGTAACTGAAACTGCAATTCATCAAAATACTGCTAGTCCTGGTTACAGGAGCTCATTTCTGTTGACCCCACTGTTAAAATGGCCGACTTTACAGCAGGAAAAATAGACATCACTTTTTCTATCAGTGCTTTACAGATTGTTATGCCTTTTTTGTAAAGGAACAGAAACAAGATGTTTTTTATTACGGAAATTACAAATAAACAAGAAAATGTTTCATGCAAATACTGAAGTTTAAACTAAAAATGAAAATCAGACATCAATATTTCATGATGATTAGGGCTGAATGTGATTCAGGAGGTGGACACTGTCAAAAATAAGAATAGTGATAGTCTTAAAGTTAATGTTTTCAAGACAATTTGTTCCTTAACCTTTATTTTTTAGAGACAACTTGATATCAACGTTTGCATAAAAGTGTTTGTTTATGGTAATATAAAAACTCTAAACACATTTCCTCAATTCTTGCTCCCACTGCAATTGTACTCTCTGTAGAAGATCCGTTCTATGAAAACAATGAGTTTTGCACTAAAGATATCAGATGACCGACCACACCTACAAGCCCCAGGAGATTATCCAAAAAATACTTTGGAAGTTAATGATTACAGGTGTCCAGCTTTCTTCAGTCAATCTTGTTTGGTGTTCAACAGAAAAAAAGCATACACAGGTTTTGAACAAGTGGAAATGATGACAGAGTTTACATTTTTGGTGAAATAATACCTAATCTGCAAATAAACGCATAAATGAAAACTGTTATTGTTATGAAAAGCGTATTGTTCCTGCTGCTGCCTAAAGAAAGCAAACGTTTCATTTAACACAGTTGCAGTTTTATTAAAGGGCCATGACACCCGCCACTTTCGGTTAGAGTCTACTTCAGAATTTTTTCAAAAGATGCATGATTAATGGGCGTGGAGCTCCGCGAGCATCGGGCAGGAGTGGGCGTGGCCAGCAGGGGAGAAGGGGAGCGAACTGTTGTTGACAGTTAGCTCACACAGTTAGACACAAACCCTGAGGAGACACAAAACGCATGAGTTTACAACGTTAAAATGCAAAGAAATAAACAGTAATTTAATGCCCTGCTACATTTGTTATTCGTAATTTCATATACACATAACCACAATTTATATCATTATAAAGATAAGTGTGTTCATGTAAACACTATAAATGAGGATTCTCCCTTGATCCCCGTGTGTAAATTATAGATCTTGAATGCAGACTCAGTGCAGCAGGTCTCCCGACCTGTCTATTTTAACCATTAGCCCTGCTGGTAATATAGAGGATTTAGGCAAACACAGCAGCACAGTGATGTGTCTGAATGTGAACGAACTCCTGATAAAAGTCAGCGTCCGCCATTCTTCAATTCTCGCACTGCTCTCCCGACAAAAATGCTAGCAGCACACACACAGCTTTGCTGTATGATCGGCCCTGACAGGATCGCGGAGAAAAAACATGCAACAAACCCCGTGGATCATGAAAACAAACACATATGAGCCTTCATGAACGGCTACTGCGTGCCGTTGGTCCGTGTCTCACAGCTTGCTTGAAACTGGCAGGTCTGCCTTCGGAAAGCTCGTGCTCTCATGAATAATTAAGCAGCCGGCTCTTCTCATAGGATAAGAAAACTCTGCTATGAATAATAATGAGAAACCGACGCGTCATCATTGCACTTGCAGTTCTGCGCTACGTCGCTGATTTTGATCCGCCCCAAAAATCATTTTGAACCTGGAAGCTGAAATGAGCTGACAAAAACTATCCAGTTTTCCCACAATTAAAGCTGACAGGTGCTAACATTGTCTTAACTG
>NC_133198.1:2670000-2695000 GCF_049306965.1 Danio rerio
TGTATGTCTTGTCGTTGTGTCTGTCTATATATATATATGTGTCTTGTGTGTGTCTGTGTCCCCCAGAGGTGGTGTGATGCTGGTCCATGACATCCGCAAGAATGAGAGCCGTGTCATTGACTTTCGAGAGACGGCGCCCTCCGGCCTTCACGAGGACATGATGCAGCACGCCAGCCACAGGGTACAGCTTTATTCCCTTCTGCAGTGTGTGCCATGTGATGTGTTACCAGTGTGCAGCTAATTAATGAGTGTGTGTGTTTGTGTGTTTGTGTGTGTGTGTGTGTGTGTGTGTTTTAGCCGGGTCTGACCGTGGCTGTTCCAGGACTGATCAGTGGACTCCATCAGGCCCATCAGCTCTACGGCAGGTACGGTCACTGACTGTTAGTCGAGTAGGTACTACATGTGAATTTACTACACAACTGCCCTCCTACAACAAGATCCAGCAACACCACCCCACCCCTGGTCTTCACTGTGAGCGAACATGACCATCATCGCCATTTTAACAGTGGGCTCAATAGAAATTTGCTCTATTATGGAGCCAGGACCAGCAGAATTTCGATGAATTGCAGTTTCAGTTACTTCCGCATTTGCTTCTCGAGGGTGAGCGGGAGGTTGCCACTTGGTCCGTTCCCATCAACCCCACCACCTGCTATAGAGGAAAACCTTTCCTGACTCGCTCCGTCAAAACACCTTAAAGTCACTCAATAATATGTAGATCTGGTGGCTGTGCAGGCCATGGGAGATGTTCAACTTCCCTTTCATGTACATCAAACCACTGTCACCAGTCTTGTTGTGTGTATTGGTGCATTATTATTCTGATGCACGCCATCCACCTTTATTGGGTGCACATTGTCCTCCAGAAGGGTTCAGTAGTCCTTGGCAGTGGCCTAGTGACTAACTAACACAGGTATTGGGCCTAGGGAATGCCATGATATTGCCGCTCAAACCATTTCTTATCCACCCCCATGCTTCACTCTGGGCATCAACAGTCTGGCTGGTCATGCAACACTTCTTTGAGGCTTCTACACACTGTAACCCTCCTAGTGAAAGTGGACTCATCACAGAACAATACATGTTTCACATTGTTTATAACCCAAGATTTTCGCTGCTGGCACCATTGAATCCCACGTTTGAGTGGCCAAAAGTTTGACTATAGAAGCCTGACCATGAATATTAACCCTGTGGAGCTCCTGACCAACAGTTTTGGTGGAAACATGAGAGCACTTTTATTTCTGCAGAGAGTTGGGCAGCTGTCTTATGTTTTTTTTGGATAAAATCAGGATTAGCACCCAGACATCCCTTTCAGACAGCTTCCTCTCACATCCACAGTTCCTCCTGTTGGTTGTGGTTCTTCTTCTTGGTGGTTTGCATTACTCGGGATACCTCAGCTCTTGATAATCACAAAGTCTTGCTGTCTTGGTCACAGATGTGCCAACGAGAAGCGCACCAACAATTTATGCTCTTGAACTCTGATACGTCACCCATAATATGTGCATTGCAATATGTTAATCAGAACTGGGCCATTACCGTACGTTCACACCGAAAGCGGCGAGAGCGTCAAAGAAGCCGGAATTCATTCATTGTCAATGAGAGCCGGCGGCGATAGGCGACGATAAGCGGCGAGGAGCAGCGCGGCGCGTCTTCGCCTGCGTGAGCGTCAAGGAGAGTTGAAATGAAGTCAACTTTATGGTAATAAGCTATGACGCGGTTCGGCGGCAAGCAATCAGAATGAAGACGTCCACCGCTTGATAGTAGTTTAAGGAACACAGACCTGTGAACTTTGGTTCCGACCACAGTTGTTCCCAAGGGTTTGATGATTGCGGTCGCCGGATTTCCAATTATTTACAATGTTTTCTTACAGGAACATACATTAAATAAGTTACTGGCGAGTTACTGATGTTCATTAATGATATATAAATTTATCTTTAAAAAGCGCGAATCTCACGCAATGTGACAGTACAAAACAGTACTGCTGCTTCAGGATATTTCAGACATATGGACACATATTGGATAAGTAGAGCAAAGCCACACCACACGCAACTTGATCTTCCATTGTTAAATGAATTTGATAAGAAGTGCGCAACATTTTCACGCTAGAAACATGTTTATGCAGGAATGTAACTGATATGCTGCAACGGCTCCTTTAAGTACGAGATCAATGTAGCGAGTTTTGACGCTCTCGCCGCCGGAGCTGAAGGCAGACAGCGTTGTCACCAGGGCGGCCAGAGCGACCTTGGACGCTCTCGCCGCTTTCGGTGTGAACGTACGGTAACTCTGCTAATTAACCCTTCACACTCTGCTCTTACTGTTGGAGTGTGCAATCAGTGAAGATTGTCCACCCGCATGCTCAAATTTAGCAGTGAAACCTCCATCAGTAAATTGACCAGTGTTTCAGTTTCATTGTCCAACCCCTGTAGGTCAACCAGGTACTTCCCACCTACTTTTTTTTAATACTATGAATTCAGACATAGCGAGGCTGTGGCGCAGTAGGTAGTGCTGTCGCCTCACAGCAAGAAGCTCGCTGGTTCGAACCTCGGCTCAGTTGGCGTTTCTGTGAGGAGTTTGCATGTTCTCCCTGCCTTCGCGTGGGTTTCCTCCGGGTGCTCCGGTTTCCCCCCACATTCCAAAGACATGCGGTACAGGTGAATTGGGTAGGCTAAATTGTCCGTAGTATATGAGTGTGTGTGTGGATGTTTCCCAGAGATGGGTTGCGGCTGGAAGGGCATCCGCTGCGTAAAAAACTTGCTGGATAAGTTGGCGGTTCATTCCTCTGTGGCGACCCCGGATTAATAAAGGGACCAAGCCGACAAGAAAATGAATGAATGAATGAATTCAGGCATACTACTCAGCTCGCATACTGTTTTAACTTACTATATAGTATGGAAGTATTAGTGTTGTAGACCAGGGGTTCCCAAACTTTTCAGCCCGCGACCCCCAAAATGACAATACCAGTGACTCGTGACCCCCAATATTCTCTGAGGTGGTGGTTATAAATACAGAAACTTTGTATGCAATGACGCACACACACACCAATAGACCCAAGTCTATTCTTTGTTTTTTTTATGTATGTCAGTGCTGTAAATGGGCTAGAAGTTTAACCTGGTGTTATAAAATCAATCTGCTGCATCTGACAGTATTGCTGTGCCTTCAGTATAATGTAATTACCAGAGAAGTCGCAATCCAATAGAACTATTAACTATAAGCTACTATAGTAACTATATAGTTTATAGTAACTATAAACGACAATTTTTTCTCTTCAGTAGATTATTGATATAATACAGTAAGTCTTAAGGTTTAATAAAAATTAATTGATTTTTGAAAATCACCAGGCGACCCCCCCCCCCCCCCCCCCTTCATTGTCCCGCAACCCCTCGGGGGGTCCCGACCACCACTTTGAGAACCTCTGTTCTAGACAGTCAAAAGTTTTCACACATTTCCTTGGTATTTTTTTAGCTTTTTAAACTGTATAACTTTGGTCAAATGTTTTGGGTATCTTTCCACAAGCTTCTCACAATAGTTTGCAGGAATTTTGGCCCATTCCTCCTGACAGAATTGATGTAACTGCGTCAGATTTGCTCGCACAAGCTTTTTCAACTTTGCGCACAAATGTTCTATAGGATTGAGATCAGGGCTTTGTGATGGCCACTCCAAAACATTCACTTTGTTGTCCTTAAAGCACATTTAAACTAATTTCGAACGCAGCCTTAGTCTCAACGTAGCCACACCTCTGATAGCTGAAGGTCTGCTAAATAGCTTTAATAAATAAACAAATAAAGGAAAGAAGCAAATATAGAGAGAGCATGGGGTGGCATGGAGCAACATCGATATTCAAGGGCATCAGACTGAACGCTCTGCACTTCTGTCACTAATAGATTTGTTCCTCACATTCCTGTAAATATGATGTGAAGCTGTGGTGTTTTCTTTCCTCCAGGATGTCCTGGAAAAATGTGGTCTCGATGGCTGCAGATGTGGCAAGGAATGGATTCAATATCACTCATGAACTGGGTGAGCTTTACCACTACCAGTAAACATCCATAGTGCGTTTTACTCTTCATTCCATGTCTCATTCCAAAAGGCCTTGGAGACATTGGCTTGAAGTAAATTGTGTTTCAGAGATTACTGTGATTTTATTCTCTTTGCATTTAAGTATGCAGGGATTGGTTTAATGTAGGTTTAGTATATTCTCTGAGCTGTTCCTCCTCTCCTGTTTCCTCAGCTGACGCTCTGTCTAAAGTCAAGCAGCAGAACGTGTCAGACTCTTTCAGAGACGTGTTTCTGCCCGCCGGTCAGCCTCCCCTCGCCGGACTCTTCGCTAGACGCCTGGATTTAGCTGCTCTTTTAGATAAGATCGCAGCCAATGGCATCTTGGAGTTCTACAGCAGCAATCTGACGCAGGAAATGACATCAGCGGTACGCCTCCAGTCTCACTCTTACTGTTTTTGTTTGTTTTACATAAGATGTCATTCATTTTAGCAGTTTATTAGTCAAAAAAGTCTTAACAAGACATATTTAGAGACTAATAATCATCATAATGTAATTTCCTGCTGTCTTCCAAACTAGACTGCCCACCATTGATGAGTTTAATGGCAGTCTGTGATATATTAGGTATAGGATGGTAAGGGAAGCTCTAGTGTAGAGATCTGCGCGTATGTTTTCAAAATAAAAGTCCGTCATAAGCAAAATAAGTGAAAAATTAAACTTGTTTTTTTCACCACACCCTCCGAGACCCACTAAAATTTTTTTCAAAATAAAAGTCCGTTATAAGCAAAATAAGTGAAAAATTTAACTTTTTGTTTTCACCACACCCTCCGCGACCCACTGAAAATATTTTCAAAATAAAAGTCTGTTATAAGCAAAATAAGTGAAAAATTTAACTTTTTTGTTTTCACCACACCCTCCGCGACCCACTGAAAATGTTTTCAAAATAAAAGTCCGTTATAAGCAAAATAAGTGAAAAATTAAACTTTTGCAGTTTTTTTGACCACACACTCCGCAAACCACTGAAAAGTGGGTCGCGACCCACCAGTTGAGAAACACTGCCCTATACAGTATGAGTTACAGAACTTCTGGGTTTCCTAGAAGCAAAATATTAGATGATCAGAGAAAGTGTTGATCAGATCGCATGTAAAAATGAGTTCTTCAGCTTTCCTTTGGATCACTGCCTCTGTTAATCTAGACAAGGTGTAGAACTGTATATGTGTCTCTGTAATTTGAGGTCCCGATGGGTAGACGTGCATCTAAAAATGTTTATCAGGAAATTTTTTTTTATATTTTCACTTTTTTTTGAAACCTTACAGCTTTGCTTTCTTTGTGCATAAAATCACTTTTGTCAAATTAATTAGGAGCTGACTTCAAAATGAGTTCTTCACTTAACTTACTTGACTGACTTTACTCAACTTTACTTACTTTAGAAACTTTACTTAAGCTTTAGTAACAGTAACGGTGACAGTAAGCCTTTAAAACAGTAAGCCTTTTAAATGTTGTTTTAATGCTGAAACATGAAACAGGAACATGAACATGATGCTGGAACATGAAAGTGAAGTTGAACATCTCCCATGGCCTGCACAGTCACCAGATCCAAACATTATTGAGTTACTTTGAGATGGAGCAAGTCAGGAAAGTTTTCCTCCACCAGCATCGTGTAGTGACCTGGCCAATGCTGTTCTTTATGCTATCAGTAATCTACACCCACAGATTTATGAGTCTATCAAATCTGTGTAGATGTGTAAATATATATTTATTAAGTTTGTTTATTAATTTCAGTAATATAATATGCAAAAAAAGCCATATTTTCTGTCTTTTATTTAGTGGCGGTTTTACATGAGAGCCTTACTGTAGTCTTGTTTACCAAACAAGTGGCTTAAATTAGATTTGTGCTGTAAACTTTTAAGCTTTTTATGGGCGTCACTGTGGCGCAGTGGGTAGCACGATCACCTCACAGCAAGAAGGTCTATGGTTCGAGCCTCGGCTGGGTCAGTTGGCATTTCTGTGTGGAGTTTGCATGTTCTCCCCTTGTTAGCGTGGGTTTCCTCTGGGTGCTCCGTTTTCCCTCACAGTCCAAACACATGCGCCATAGTGAATGCAAGGGCGTATGGGTGTTTTCCAGTGATGGGTTGCAGCTAGAAGGACATCTGCTGCGTAAAACATTCATTCATTCATTTTCTTGTCGGCTTAGTCCCTTTATTAATCCGGGGTCGCCACAGCGGAATGAACCGCCAACTTATCCAGCATGTTTTTACGCAGCTGATGCCCTTCCAGCCGCAACCCATCTCTGGGAAACATCCACACACACTCATTCACACACACACTCATACACTGCGGACAATTTAGCCTGCCCAATTCACCTGTACCGCATGTCTTTGGACTGTGGGGGAAACCGGAGCACCCGGAGGAAACCCACGCGAAGGCAGTGAGAACATCCAAACTCCACACATAATCTCAAACTGAGCCGAGGCTCGAACCAGCGACCTTCTCGCTATGAGGCGACAGCACTACCTACTGCTTTGCCTGCGTAAAACATATGCTGGATAAATTGGTGGTTCATTCCACTGTGGCGACCCCTGATTAATAAAGGCACTAAGCCGAAAAGAAAATGAATGAATTTTAGCTTTTAGTTTGAGTCATGTGTTCTGGAATATTCTCAAAATCCCTTACCTGCCGCATGAATCTACAGATGTTCACAGAATTCTGCACAGAAATGACAAAGTAAGTCAGCAGATTCTGCTAATAGTGAACAGATCACCAGCCAATCACATTACGCTCTGAGTTTTGTGTTGTTTTTCAGGTTCAAGCTAACGGAGGAGTGCTGACAGAGGAGGACTTCAGAAACTACACCACTGTCATCCAGACACCTCTGCAGAGCCTTTACCAGGGTAAACGCGCATCAATTTCTGCCAGTCAACTGCAAAACTGCTGCATTATTGCCATTGGTTGAGGTATTAAATGAATAGTTCACCTAAAAATGTAAATATCCTCAACATTTACTCAGACTAAAGTGTTTGTGAGTGTCTTTCTTCAGTTGAACTCAAAAGAAGATGTTCTGAAGAATGTTGGGGAAAAAAGAAGCCATTGACATTCATAGTAGGAACAAAAACACTATTGAAGTCATTGTTTTATTTCCAGCACTCTTTAGTATATCTTCATTAGTGTTCAACAGAAGTGGAGGATGAGGACAGAGTTTTTATGTGCGCATTTTTCTACACATTGTGGAATATCACATAAAAAAGTGCTTAACGGAAAGGCAAAGATGTGCATAGACTTTGAAAATGTGCATAAAAAATGAAGCTCACAACTGAGTAGTGTCAACATTTTATCTGCTAAAACTACAGTGGAAACATTCATTCATTCATTTTCTTGTTGGCTTAGTCCAGGGGTGGGCAAACTCGGTCCTGGAGAGCCAGTGTCCTGCAGACTTTAGCTCCAACACTAATCAAACACACCTGAACATGCTAATCAGTGTCTTCAAGATCAATAGAAATCTATAAGCAGGTGTGTTTGGTTATAGTTGGAGCTAAACTGTGCAGGACACCGGCCCTCCAGGACCGAGTTTGCCCACCCCTGGCTTAATCCCTTTATTAATCCGGGGTCGCCACAGCGGAATGAACCGCCAACTTATCCAGTAAGTTTTTACACAGTGGATGCCCTTCCAGCCGCAACCCATCACTGGGAAACATCCACACACACATTCACACACACACTCATACACTACAGACAATTTAGCCTACCCAATTCACCTGTACCGCATGTCTTTGGACTGTGGGGGAAACCCGGAGGAAACCCACGCTAAGGCAGGGAGAACATGCAAACTCCACACAGAAACACCAACTGAGCCGAGGCTCGAACCAGCGACCTTCTTGCTGTGAGGCGACAGCACTACCTACTGCGCCACTGCCTCGCCCACAGTGGAAACTCCTAAAATTTCTCAGGTAGTGTCTGTTTGCGCTCCCAAAAAGCGTCTCACGCCTCCAAATGCCACAGCATGTTTATTGCGTTTCGTTTTCTGAGACACGACTCATATTCTATAGAAGATAAAGGCCCACAGTGCCTTCTCCTCCCACAGAAAACTAAACTTGTCTTGCTGATTTTCGCCACTAGTTTATCAGGAAGTCCCGATGTTGTTCTCTTTGACTCATTGGATCGAAACGTTGCTTTATTCACAAATGTTTTATGCCAGTATTTCTCAACTGGTGGGTTGCGACCCAAAAGTGGGAACGTTTTCAGTGGGTCGCGGAGTGTGTGATCAAAAGTTTAATTTTTAACTTATTTTGCTTATATCGGACTTTTATTTTGAAATGCGTGTGCGACAACCGTACCGTTTGAAATGCGAAATTTCAGCGTAAGTACGACCCCGAATATGTAAAGTGTGGATTTACATATATTGACGACAAAAAAGGCTTAAAACCTCAAGTGTGTCATATGTAGAGAGGTGCTCTCACAAGAGAGCATGAAATATCCTATATTAAAACAACATTTAGAAACCAGACATCCTAACTGCAGGGACAAACCTGTGGACTATTTTCAAAGACGACTTCTAGAGCATCACAAAAGTGCCTAACATCTTTGTTCAAAACAAGTACAGGCACTCCGCACATCTTACAGTGCTCACCGTGTAGCCAAGGCCAATAAAGCCCTCACAAAAGCAGAAGAGCAAATAACTGGTGATTATTATAAAAATGGTAATGATTATTTTAATCATTTTACTTTAGATTGCTGGTTTGTTAACAGTTCAGTTTAGTTAATGATAACTTAACCTTTCTTTACCCTAACCACTGTTTACAGTATTTGTCGTTTTTACTTTGTAATATTACTATAATTTGATCCATTTTGTTAAATGACAGCAGTAAAATATAGTTTATTTGCAAATCTTGGTGATTTTCTTATGATTTATCTGTCACTCCTTTTTTATGTTAACAAATAAATACAAATTAATTATAATTCCAAAAATTGTATTAAAGTTCCTAAAAATTTGGGTCGCGGCTTGATGACCATGTAAAAATGTGGGTCCCGTGGCCAAACCAGTTGAGAACCCATTTTATTCCATATTCCAGTTTTGCACATAAAGATGTCCAATTCACATGTTTGAATGGAAACATGGCTAATAAAGCAGTAAAAGCCTGTGCTTCAGCTCATATCAAGCACAGAGGTGCTGCACGATCACTGTAATTTGGCTCATGAAGACTGGCAGAAAGAGGTTTGGCGACACTACAGTTCAGCAGAACGCTATCAAAAACTCACGAGTCTGCGTAGAAATCGATTTTATTTCTATTTTTTACAACAGTGGATGAAAGTAGAGAAATGCTTGCACATCACCTATACACTATATAACTGCAGGTTATCTATGCTTATACACTCACGGCCACTTTATTAGGTACACCTTACTAGTGCCGGGTTGGCCCCCTTTTGTCTCTAGAACTGCTTTAATCTTCTGTGTCAGATTCAACCAGGCACTGGAAATATTCCTTAGAGATTTTGCTCCATGTTGACATGATAGCATCACGCAGTTGCTGCAGATTTGTCGGCTGCACGTTCATGATGCGAATCTACCGTTCCACCACATTCCAAAGACGCTCTATTGGATTGAGTACTGGGGACTGTGGAGGCCATTTGAGTACGGTGAACTCATGGTCTTGATCAAGAAACCAGTCTGAGATGATTCACACTTATGACATGCTGCGTTATCCTGCTGGAAGTAGCCATCAGAAGATGGAGACACTGTGGTTATAAAGGGATGGACATGGTCAGCAGCAGTACTCAGGTCGGTGGTGGCGTTGACACGATGCTCAATTAGTACTAATGGACCCAAAGTGTGCCCAGATAGAGATAGATAGAGATAGAAAATTCCCTGATTCAGATCCTGTAGATGATTCAAGTCCTAAGTTTCATTCTGGAGGAGTTTTCTGTTTTCTTTGAAAGAACGGTTGATTGTTGTCTGGCAATGACAGGCGCCATGTTGGAAATTGTAAAATCTTTGCTTTCCATGTGGTTTTAGATGCAATATGCATTCAGCCCCTAAGCACATCCTCTCCTCATCCCTCATGCATCTTGTGCTGTATTACCTTAGCTGTAGTTTATCAGTCTAAACAGGACTGTTTCTGTGGGGTTTGCCTGTGTCTCTCCAGTGTGTTCAGCTCAGTGTGTGTCAGCAGTGTTTATTATAAGGGAGTGTTGTGTTTGTGTGCGCAGGACAGCAGGTGTTTGTTCCTCCTCCTCCTCAGGCTGGCGTCGCTCTGCTCTCCGCACTAAACATCCTGGAGGGATTCAACATCAGCAGCCAGACGCCCCGGAGCAGCGTCTACCACTGGGTGGCGGAGGTACTGCAGCGCTGAAGACTGTGATTTATACAACAGTTCTGTCTGGCTCTTGAATCTGCTTGGTTGATAGCCGTGATATATTTAAGTAATATCAGCACCCGTACAGCCTCTTTACCCTTTGTGTATTACTCCGCCCACATACAGCCAGCAGAAAGCAGACACGACAGATCTAAAGTTTAAAAGATGCTGCTCAGCTGTTCAACTGTCAGCTTATGATTTGAACCCAAGGCGGAAGAAAGTAGTTCCTCATACAAAAGGGTTTTTGAGACTCTCCATGTTTGATTTTGTTTTTATATACACAATTATACCGTCAAACTGTTGTATAAACGCAATATCACATGAGTAGCAGTGCGATATGGCTGTATATCGGCACTAAGACCTCTTGCCAACGCACGCCTCCCACCAGTGCCGATATACAGCCATATCGCACTGCTACTCGTGTGATAATGCTCATGTATTATATACAGGATTGTGAAGCACTCAAGTTTACATTATGTTGTACATTGGATTCCACTTTAATGCAAATATATCAAACTCGATTAAGGAAACCATTTAGCATGTTTTACTATAGATTTTAGACCTTGGGCACCGTCATCCTGGAATATCGCTGTGCCTGAGGGGTTGGTTTCGTTCCCTCAGCTGAAAAGATAGTGGAAGTAAAGGACTGAACAGCCTACTTTAACCCAACGAGTGAAGTTGTGGATGTGGAGCTGCTGCAAATCAGATGTGTGTCTAATATAAGAATATATCTATTTATTTTATTTTTCCTTTTTAATTACCGATCATTTGATGCGCTTTGCTCCACTCTCTGTATTACGCTGCCTGACTGCATGTATGGGTTTCAACCATGGTAGTAAAGGACTGAACCCAGAGACTGGACAGCCTAATTTAGCCCAATGCAAGTTGTGGACGAGCATCACAGAGCTGGTGCAAATACAACAAACACAAGCATTTAAGCATTTTCAGTTGTGTATTTTTCTTTAGTCAATACTGTTGGTTTGATGCGCTGTGCTCCACTCTCTCACGCTGCTCCAGCGCTGCCTGACGAGGGGATTTACATTCAGACTAATGCAGCAATTAAAATCATACGTGACTTCATGCTTTACTAGTCACCATATGTGTGGATTATGTCAAGACATGTTCCCTAATCAAGTCGATCAGCTCGATCTCTCAACATAATAATAATAATAATAAACTTTATTTGTATAGCACTTTTCCAACATACATGCAACTCAAAGTGCCTCACAAACAACAACAAAAGCATTAAAATAGACCACAAAAACGTATCACATATACTGAAATAAAAGCATTCATGCACACAAAATGTAAGTATATATCCACATGATCACACACACAATAGTCCTTACATATGCAGGCACACACCATACATTACATACATAAACCTACAACAAAATAGATAAAATGCGTACACCTGACAAACTTGTTTAATCATACGCAATTTTAAAAAGATGTGTCTTAACACGCTTCTTAAAAACATGAATACTTGGGGATTCTTTCACTTCAAGGGGGAGACGGTTCCAAGTTTTTGGAGCATAATGGCTAAAAGAGGTGCCGCCAGATCGCATCAGGTTTACAGGATAAAATTCTAAAAGTCCAGCACTAGAAGAGCATAGCAAGCGGTTTGGATTATATTTTGTTAAACAGTCGGAAATGTAGGAAGGTGTCATATTGTGTAGTGCTTTAAAAACTAATAAAAGAATCTTAAAATCTATCTTTTGGTGCACAGGCAACCAGTGTAATTCTATTAATACTGGTGTAGTGTGCTCTGGTTTCTTTAATTTCATTAAAACTCTGGCTGCTGCATTTTGTATCAATTGCAACTTCATTGTATAACCCTTAGGTAGACCAGTATAGATAGCATTGCAATGTGTGATAGATGTAAAAACCTGCCATGTGAAAAACTGTGCTGATCTTAGTTTGATTTGAACACAAGAGGTGAGCAGCTGTAGTAGTGAAAAGTGAAAGTATCCGCCATTAATACAACAGCGGACCTTGTTGAAACCCATACAGGCAGTCAGGCTGCATGACACAGACGGTGGACTAAAGCTTATCATATGATCAGTAATTAAAAGGGAAAAATAGAATAAATATATAAATATTTAATAAATATAAATATTGTATTTGCAGCAGCTCCACATCCACAACTTCACGCATTGGGTTAAATTAGGCTTTACAGCAAGGCTATTCAATTAGTTTGTCATGGGGGACAGTTCATGAAAAGCATCCCAAATGAGGGGCTGGAGAGATATGACTTGCAATATGAGTGATGACACAACAGCAATATAAGAGACTCATAGTGGACATTGTAGTGTGCAGGCTTTCTGTGGGGGGTAGGTTTAGGAGTGAAGTAGGTGCACTGCAAAAAATGCTTTTCTTACTTAGATTTTTTTGGCTTTTTTCTAGTCTAAATATATAAAATTTCTTATATCAAGAAGCATTTAATAGAAAAGCAAAACATATTGTCATGTTTTGGGAAATAATATGCCAATATTAAGTGAGTTTTTCCATAAAACAAGCAAAATAATCTGCCAATGGGGTAAGCAAATTAATCTTGTTTTTTCTTTTGACATAAGATTATTTTGCTTACCCCATTGGCAGATTATTTAGCTTGTTTTATGGAAAAACTCACTTCATTTTGGCATATTATTTCTCAAAACAAGACAATATGTTATGCTTGTCTAGAAAATGCTTATTGATTTAGGAATTTTTAGATATTTGGACTAGAAACAAGACAAAAAATCTAAGTAAGAAAAGAATTTTTTGCAGTGTTTAGACACAATTAATAACTCAGAATGGAATTTAATAAATATTACAAATAGTTCTCATTTCTTTGGATGTGATACAGTATGTCATCGTACCACACAGTTGATTAAGTGCAGTACATCTTGTGTGGTTCAATGTGATCTCGGCAACTTCAAATCTCGTATTTGTTTCTATTATTGTAAATGTGCTGTTCTCTACAGCCCCTAATGTTTCTGTATTCTGCCTGTGTGATCTGCTCTTCCTGTAGTCTCTGAAGATCGCTCTGTCTCAGGCCAGTGGATTAGGAGACTCCATGTTCGATTCATCAGTGTCGGAGCTGGTGGCTGAGATGCTCAGGTGAACATCAGATCACTCTTTACTCTGTGAATCAAATCAGCTACTGTTTTCTAGCAGTGTGTTTATGGTATCAATGCAACACAGGCTCACTGGAAATGCATGCTCCAGTTCATCTATGAACATTCATTCATTCATTTTCTTTTCGGCTTAGTTCCTTCATTAATCTGGGGTTTACCACAGCGGAATGAACCGCCAACTTATCCAGCATATGTTTTTACATTGCGGATGCCCTTTCAGCCACAACTCAACACTGGGAAACACCCATACACTCTCATTCACACTCATACACTACGGACAATTTAGCCAACCCAATTCACCTGTACCACGTTTTTGGACAAAAACTGACCCAACGACCTTCTTGCTGTGAGGTGATTGTGCTACCCACTGAGCTAACATGCTGCCCTGAACTTGAACATGAACATGAAAATGTAGGCTGTTTTTAGGTAAAATAAACATTAGGGGGCAGCATAATGACAACAAGTTTGGTTCCTTCCATGCTAATGACATTTACAGAGACATGTAATCAACAAGTAAAGGGTTATTTTCGTGCAGTTCTTTGCATGAGCACCACAAATGGACCAATTGCCCTCCAGTGGTTTGCTGGTCTAAGACTGCGAAAATGCTTTTCTTATTTAAAAGGATTTTTTTCTTGTTTCTAGCCCAAAAGTCTAAAGAAATTTAGTCAAAAAGCGTTTTCTAGACCAGGAGTAACCCAACTTTTACTTATTCATTCATTCATTCATTCATTTGACCAGATTGCAGGGCAGCAGTCTTAGGGTGCTTTCACACCTACACTTTTGTTTCGGAACGTATCTCGTTTGCCCAGTTAGCGCGGTTCGATTGGCATATGTGAACAGGACAATCGCGCTCTTCCGCGCCAAAGTAATCGCTCTGAGATCGCTTGAATAAGGTGGTCTCAGCTCGATTGAAACGAACCCTGGAGCGGTTCGATTGCAGTGAGAAAGCGATCCGATCCGAGCGCGGTTATATCACAGTGTTTTATGGATATGTAATTGGCTTACGGCTATATGAAGAGAGAATTATGAGTAGGGCGGGAAGTTTCGCGAGTCTCCAGATGCCAGCAAACGAGTGATGATCTCCCGGTAATCTTGTATCTCCCTCCCGGTCCTCAAATAGGCATCGTCGCGCACCCTTCTCACCCCTCCCACCGCGTCTCTCGTCAGACACGTCGCGCGCGCACCCTATCAATCACCACCAAACCACCACCTCTCCTGACAGCTGAGCGGGACGCTGCAAAATAAACCCTGACACTCTGACCAATGTGAGGAGAGTTTACTCGCACGTGACTTGTTTTAGCTCTTTTGGTCCGATTAGAAACTTTGCAGTGTGAAAGCGAACCGCACCAAGAGCAAAGAGCAACAATGTAACATTTGTAATCTCTGTTTCGGAACAACTGAATCGATTAACTGGTGTGAAAGCAGCCATAGAAGAGAACACCAGACTTCTCTCTCCCGAGACATTTCCTCCAGCTCCTCTGGGGGGATCCCACAGCGTTCTCATTCCAGCCGAGAGACATGGGCTGTTTCTTAATATGCGTTCTTCAGCGGTCGTGCGTCCTCGTGTTCTCATGCAACGTCATCATCAGCTGCCTAAGTTCAGTTCCAATACTCAAGAGCGCAAGTATGGAGGACGCGTGAAACTTCCCGGATGTGATCTTGATATCGAGGACGCACCGATGCAGACTTGAGCATCGAACTCGCTCTGGAAGTCCCAGAAGTCATTGCGACTGGCGGTGGGAAGCGCAGCATTTTATTTAGATTTATTATTAAAGTTCAGAGATATCACTTATTTACCTCAGGAGTTTCCCTAAATAAAAAGGTGAAAGTTAACATTTAACGTGGACATCTTAATAAAGGAATAAACACATTAAGGGTGTTTGTTTGCTGAAATTCGTATTAAAATCTGTTTTATTTATATTGTGCAGAGTATATTTTATAATGTTTTTATGCAAAGTATATATTTTGAAGAGGAGGGAAACAATAAATCGTTGTATGAGTGCTGTAATGTTTAAATAATTTTCATTTAAAACGTGTGAAGGTCACGTGACCATCAGGAAGAGCGCAGCATCTCATTTCTCAAAGCACGCGTTCTCTGCCCTCGCGGTCTCCTGAGTTTGTTCTTCCGAGGACACCTGGCAAGACCGCTCTCCACAAGAACGCTAGTCCATTCTCTGTGTTCTTGGAATTGAGAAACAGCCATAGTCCCTCTAGCATGTCCTGGGTCTTCCCCGAGGCTTCCTCCCGGTGGGACATGCCTGAACACCTCCCTAGGTAGGCCTCCAGGAGGCATCCAAAACAGATGCTCGAGCTGACTTCTCTCGATGTGGAGGAGTAGCGGCTCTACTCTGAGCTCCTTCCGGGTGACAGAGCTCCTCACCCTGTCTATAAGGGTGTGCCCTTGCTCCCTGCGAAATAAGCTCATTTCGGCCGCTTGTATTCGAGAGCTTGTGCTTTCGATCGTGACCCAAAACTCATGACCATAGGTGAGAGTAGGAATGTAGATTGACGGGTAAATCGAGAGCTTTGCCTTTCAGCTCGGCTCAACAGACCGATACATCGACCAGTCATTTCATATGATGTGCGAATGTGGAAAAGTACGAAAAAGTTTTGAATGGTGTGCGTTATCTCATCTATGATGACTGAATATCCTGTCATATTATTACTGAGTGATGATTCTTTGTTGAATCTTACTAGCCTACAAAAAGCTGTTCAGCTGGCAGGCTTAAGTTCTGCATAAAAACTGTTAGCACAACATTGGCTTCCTCCACATAACTTGGACATGTACAAGTGGTTTGTACAACTTCAGGACATTATAATATTGGAATTATCCACGGCTCGAGTGAACTTGGTACAAATGTGTACATTAAGGCCGTACTCACACTAGGTACAGTTGCCTCGAACCGGGCCAAAGCACACTTGTCCCCCCTCCCGTCTCCACCGACGGCCCGCGCTCACACCATATCGGGCCTCGGCACGCTTACGTCATCGCTGCTGCGCTGTTCAGAAGCGCTCTCTATGGCAAGCCTTTTTAGCATTTAAATCTTTGTTCTGACTCCATAAATATATTTAGAGATATCTCTAATTATATTTTGACTAGTCATAATTATAATTCGACTAGTCAGAATAACAATTAGAGATATCTGCAATTGCAATTGTTCTAGTACGAAATCAGATTGGAGATATCTGCAAATATATTATGACTAGTCATATTCCTCCATTGACTTCCATTGAAAAATATTTGCAGATATCTCTAAATGAGTTTTGACTAGTCACAATTGTAATTAGAGATATCTCTAACTGAGTTTTTACTAGTCATACATTTGGAGATGTCTTTAATTCGTAATATTTAGAGATATTTACAAATATATTTGAAGATATCTCTAATTAATTTACTAATAGTCGAATTACAGTTGTAGATATCTTGAATTGGATTTTTGACGAGTCAAAACTCAGAGATATCTGCAAATATTTTTCAATGGAAGTCAATGGAGGAATATGACTAGTCATAATATATTTGCAGATATCTCCAATCTGATTTCGTACTAGTACAATTGTAATTGCAGATATCTCTAATTGTCATTCTGACAAGTCGAATTATAATAATGACTTGTCAAAATATATAATTATATCTCTAAATATATTTATGGATAGTCAGAACAAGGTTTAAATGTTAAAACGGCTTGCCATACGCCCTCACTCAGCAGCACAGTGGAGAGTTCTCTAGTTATATTGTGTCAGTGGTTTGTTATGCATTGACATGCAGTCAAATATTTCGCCAAACAGTCCTTAGGGATGCGGAGACACGCAGTCAGATATTTTACCGAACAGATCCGCCACTTTTGGCGCTCATAAACAATCATAAAGCTCTCGTGCTGCAGGAATGAGGTCTGCTGAAGGCGCGCAGCTGGCGTGCTGTGAGGAGTTTGCGTCTTTAATAAACTACGGCAGTTTGCGTTCACTGAACAGTAAGAATGATTAATAAATCCATATCAAACAGTCCCTTAAAAGTCACGTCTCGCTTTCGGTTTCGGGCTTTGGCGCGTTTCGCGCTCACACACAAGCGTACCGCGCCAAAGCCCAAGTGTACCGCGCTCAGGCACACCTCTTCCAACCGGGCCAGGGCCGGCCAAGTGAACCGTGCTTGAGCCCGATTCACCGCACTCACACTTCTCAAACGATCCGGGAAACGGGCCTGGGCACGGTACGGATGGCATAGTGTGAGTAGGCCCTAAAGATCTGCAATTCTGCTGCAAAGCAATGATCGGGACCCAAAATGATTGCTGTATTTTGTAAAAATTCATTTATTCATTTTCTTCTTATTCCCTTTATTAATGAGGGGTCGCCACAGCGGAATGAACCGCCAACTTATCCAGCATATGTCCAACCCAAACACTCTTGCATTCACACACATACACTACGGCCAATTTAGCTTACTCAATTCTCCTCTAGCGCATGTGTTTGGATTGTAAGGGAAACCGGAGCACCCGGAGGAAACCCGCACCAACATGGGGAGAACATCCAAACCCCACACAGAAATGCCAACTGCACCAGTCGGGACTTGAACCAGCAACCTTCTTGCTGTAAAGCAGGGGTGTCAAACTCAGTTCCTGGAGGGCCAAAGCCCTGCACAGTTTAGTTCCAACTCTGCTCCAACACACTTACCTGTAGGTTTCAAACAAGCCTGAAGGACTCAATTAGTTTGATCAGGTGTGTTTAATTAGGGTTGGAACTAAACTGTGCAGAGCTGCGGCCCCTTTGGAACTGAGTTTGACACCTGTGCTGTAAGGGGATTGTGCTACCCACTGCGCCACTGTGACACCTTGTATAATTGTAATCTGTTGATCTCTCATTCTTGATGCTGCACTTTTGTTTCTCTGTTTACGTCTATTCTTTGGATCCCCCTGTTTAAAGAGACTGCAGGGGAGGAGAGGGGTCATTGGGGGTAGTTGAATGGATATAGGTCATTATATTGTTATGGCTTTGTTTTAAAAAATTGCAACTAATAATAATAATAATAAATAAATGCACATTTATTCTGCTTTACATTCACTTCTTGAACGGTTTCTGTGGTATGTATTGGACGGTTTCTATTTTAATCTGCTGTGTTTTCTGTGTTGTGGCAGTAAGACGCAGGCGGCGGTGTTTCGTCAGATGATCAGTGACACTCTGGCGTCCACCGCGGATCACTACACACCATCATACGAGCTGCAGGACACCAATGAGGCCGGTCAGATCTCCATCATGGGCACAGACAACCTGATAGTCTCAGTCATGAGGCGAGTTTCTGACCATCTCCATCCTCATGCCTGACGTAAATCTTCAGCTGTTCAGATTCTGGGCGTCAGATTGAGTCAAACCCCAATAGAGCCTTTTCACGTTTATGTGTTTCTTAGCAGCAGAAGTTGCCATAGTTGGTAAACTCAGAGCGCAGTGAAGCAGAGAGTACAGCAAATACTTTATTTACAATCCTATTTGCTGAAATAATAAAAGGAAAACTCAGTGATGGTGTTATTAAGACTTTCAGAAGAAGAAAAACAGTAGTGTG
The DNA here is from genome assembly GCF_049306965.1 of Danio rerio. NCBI lineage: Eukaryota > Metazoa > Chordata > Actinopteri > Cypriniformes > Danionidae > Danio > Danio rerio. The sequence continues at coordinate 2,688,996 of NC_133198.1, forward strand.
AGACTTATGACGGCAGCCAGAGGAGAGAACAGTGTCAAATTTACGCTCCTGCCCTTTTTCAATATCTGAGATGGCAGTAAATGTCATGTAAAATAGTGTACTAACCATAGACTGTAAAATATATGGACGTAGTGTCCGTGACGTCACCCATAGGTTTCTAAAGAGCGCAAAAGAAGCCACAAGTAGGCGCGGCCGTTTTGGTCATGCGTCATCACACTCACGGCGGGATACCGAACAAGGGCAAAGAGGCGGAGAGTGGGCGGAGCTACAGACAGGTGCTGGCATTTAGCTTGGACCTGGTTCAGACACACTTTACTTTGGGAGAAACGCTTAATATTTATCACCTGTGACTCGTTTGTGTTCTGACCACTTGTGCTTGGCTGTACACTATATCAATAAAGTGTTTAGACTTTTAAAAACACTGCTGTAATACATTGAGCCACTAAACATTGTTCCTATGACGTTTTTCAACAGGAGGAAAACGGGAATTACTTCCAAACACTTCAGATATAGTCTGTGTTAGTTAATGTAAGACTATTGATGAAATCCAGCATAACACTGTATGACAACGCTTCAGATGACTGTTCTAGAGCCTACAGCTAATCAGTCTGACAGATTCTGCAGTGCATTACAGCTCTAAATATAAATATAAACGATAAATGATCTTAAATAAAACAAATACATGTATAAAGATGGTATACAAGTATATAACTTTACTCACATGGGAAACAGAGGCCACGTGAATGGTTTGTGAGCACTATTAAGTGCACTCAGCATGCCATGCCATCTAATAATTGTAGGAAACGAGTCTAAAAGGCAGTCGACTGTGTAAAACCACATAAAACAACACAGAAATACGATAAATATGCCGAGTTCAGTGGCTAATCTGCAGGATTCAGCTGAGGTGACATGAAGGCGACCAATGAGACCTAGCTGTCACTCAAGTGGCCACGCCCTTAATTATGCAAACTTAATATAACTTAATATAAGGGAAACTGATGAGTTATAAAAAAATTCACCACCTCACAGTTGTCATGAAGGGTAATATTAGCTGTATTAACCAAAATCTTTTTTTGTAGCAGGCTGTAAACACCTTTTTTTCTGCTGTAAAGTTGGCCATTCTAACAGTGGGCTCAATTGAAATTTGCTCTGTTTTGGAGCAGGAGCGGCCAGGACTAGCGGAATTTCGGATGAATTACAGTTTTAGTTACTTCCGTATTGGCTTCCTGAGGGAGAGCGGGAGGTTGCCGCTTGGTACTAACACATTGGTCGCGTTTAACACTGAATAAAGCACATAATCAGTACCTGAGGTAATCATCGTCATTGCAGTCTATTGTGTTGTATTGCCACTAATAGAAACCTGTTGCTGAAATAGAAAATTTCACAAGCCGTCGTCGCAGATTCGTTAGGACAAAAGCTCTTTTTAAAGGGTCACGAAACACCAAAACACATGTTTTGAGCTGTTGACAGTCGTATATGTGTCCCACACTGCTATAAACACTCTTAGGACACATATATTACACTAAAAAGTGAAAATTGGTTGTTTTTGCGTTATTTCGAGCAAATTCGTACTTTCAATTTTTCAAGCTGCCTCACTGCCATGAGATCTTAGCGTGTGTTCCAGCATGTAAACTGAACGTCTGTACCTGGGAGTCCCGTATTACGTCTCTGAGTGTGTTGCATTCATTAATGAGTAAGTCTTGGTTCAAACCAATCAGCGCGCTCCATTATGTATGCGCTGCAACTTCATTAATATGCATGCTAGCTTTCTTAGACTGTACCTGAAACAGTGTTGCCAAAAGTTGTGGGAAAAGAATAAGAATTGTTATTCCCATTTTCATTCAAACCCTGCCCATTTGCCCTCCTCCGACACTCCCACCCAGACAGAGCTAGACACTCCCACTTTCCTGACTTTTTCCAAACAAGAGGTGTGAAAACATCTTGCTGAAACGGGGGGTTTCATGGCCCTTTAACATGAATGAGAAACCTTTTTTCGCGTGTAGTCAGGACATGGTGTAAAACAGCGTTTCTCAGGCCCCTTTTACACTAGTGCATTTTAGTTTTAAAACGGTGTTTTAGAATGAAAACGATCCGCGTCCACACTCGCGTTTTACCCAGCGTTTCTGAACTGCTCTCCGTCCACACCAAAACACTGAAAACGCACATTACGTGACCACACACACACACTCTCGGGCAAGCGCTGGAGCCTATCTACCCAGATGAGAGATGTGCTGGTCGGACTTCTCATCAAGCATCTCCCGCTGGATCTAATCTCACTATATTTATTAAACGTAATATTTCATTCATCTTGTTGTCTTTATCTAATGACATTTTCCCTGACTTTGGTCATTGGAATCTATTACTTGTTCTCAGGTAACATGTTTTGGCTGAGCGCAAAGATAAGTAAATGATTAATATAACCACGTAGCCTATTCTGTATATATATCGCCTTAACTTCTATAATGTATAAACTTATTGTGTTATACTTTTATAATGGCCATTATCAATTATTAAAACTGATATTCAGCAAAAGAGAGGGTGTGTTTCGTATTTTAACTGAAATTGAATGGAGGCAGTTGTTATCGGCTCCGTTGTGTTATAAATATCAACACAGTGAAGATGACGCTCATATATGCAGCACGGCGCCTCAACATTTCTGCTGTCTGTTAAGTTGCTAATATTAAAAATAAAATAGGCAGTTCCTTAAATCATGTTTTAATTTTATTGTTGAGAAAGTGAAACAACGTAGCCAGGGTGATGTGAATGAAGCTATAAAGTACACTGTTTCCTTTGAAGATTTACCTCGGTAGTCTGTTTTCCATATCAAACTGAGGAGGGGGAGACTGCAGCCTTGATCAAACTTGCAAAGTCTAAACTTACAAGGAGAGAATGCAGGACTGAACTGTGTGTGTTAGGCTACTTAATATTGAGGAAAAGCCCCAATCAGATAGGCGAACGTCAGCAGCCCCGCCTCCGTTTTCAGATGTCTCCGTTTTCCCCCATCCACACTGAGACGGAGCAGCAGCGTTTTAATATGAAAACGGCCTCTCCAAAACGCTCCGTTTTGGCGTAAACGTAGCAAAACTTATGCGTTTTCAAACTAAAACGCATTAGTGTAAACGGGGCCTCAGTCCAGCTGCTCTGCTTATTCTGCATGTCTCTGTTTAACACACAGCTGATTCAGATGATCAGCTGGTTAGAAGAGCTCCATGCTTGAGCTGTGTTCTGACTGACACCTTCCCTACGCAGGGTGCATTGCTCACCACTCCCTTCTCCTTCATTGCTCTCTTTCTGTTTTGTAGCTCTCTGAACCGTCCGTTTGGCAGTGGTATTGTGACGTCCTCAGGGATCCTCCTCAACAGCCAGATTCTGGATTTTTCCTGGCCCAACAAAACCCTCAGCTCCTCAGCCTTCAATCAGGTATGTTTTAAATGCGTCAGGGGCGTAGTTTTAGCATGAATGGAGGGGACGTTCGTTTCATTTTCCCTCGGCTTAGTCTTCGTTTCAGAAGTCGCCACAGTGGAATGAACCGCCAACTAATCCAGCACATTTTTTTACACAGATGATGCCCTTCCAGCTGCAACCCAGTACTGGGAAACACCCACACACACTCATACACTACAGCCAATTTAGTTAATCTATATCACATGTGTTTAGACTGTGGGGAAACCGGAGCACCCGGAGGAAACCCACGCCAACACGGGGATCGCATGCTAACTCCACACAGAAATGCAAACTGACCTAGCCAGGGCCAACCTTCTTGCTGTGAGGCCACAGTTCTAAACACTTAGCCACCATGCCGCCCCTGGAGGGGATGTGTCCTATTCGAATGTCCACATTAATAACTTAATTCACTTAAAAATAAAAATGAAACCCACTGTCGACATTAACCTAGACATGCCGAAAGGGTTCAAAAGACGTGTGCCGGCAGCTAGCTCTCTGCAACTCTCACAGGGTCGCCCACTGAAGCTAAGCAGGGCTGCGCCCGGTCAGTACCTGGATGGGAGACCACATGGGAAAGCTAGGTTGCTGCCGGAAGTGGTGTTAGTGAGGCCAGCAGGGGGCGCCCGACCTGCGGTCTGTGTGGGTCCTAATGCCCCAGTATAGTGACGGGGATGCTATACTGCTCAGTGAGCGCCGTCTTTCGGATGAGACATTAAACCGAGGTCTCGACTCTCTGTGGTCGTTAAAAATCCCAGGATGTCCTTCAAAAAAAGAGTAGGGGTTTAACCTAGGCATCCTGGCCAAATCTGCCCACTGGCCTCTGTCCATCATGGCCTCCTACCCATATTCCAATTGGCTTCATCACTCTGTCTCCTCTCCACCAATCAACTAAGTGTGTGGTGTGCGATCTGGCGCAAAAATGGCTGCCATCGCGTCATCCAGGTGGATGCTGCACACAGGTGGTGGATGAGGAGATCCCTCCCATTGTGTAAAAGCGCTTTGAGTGCTCAGAAAACTGCTATATAAATGTAAAGAATTATTATTATTATTATTATTATTATTATTATTATTATTATTATTATTAATTATCCATCGGTTCCCAGCTATGTCAAGAGCAAACCCATGCCCTCCTCTCTCTCTTTTGCTGTTTGGTTTAAAATGTGCTGTAAACCTTCAATAAAGTTTAAGTCTGAGCAACTTCCAGTTTAAATGAACATCCAGAGCTTGCAGTTTGTCACTTCCGCTTAAATAGATCAACGATTTCTATGACGTCACCTCATACTTCAGCTTCTCGTCAAATCTTCTGACCAATCAGTTGCCCTCTAGTGTCTGACATGTCTCGCCTCCTTCAAGACACTTCTCATTTGTATTCATTTGATGCGCTTGAGCTCAGCCTCGCTCAGGCCCCGTTTACACTATCTTAGTTTGAAAACGCCGTTTTAGATCAAAAACAATCCGCGTCCACACTAGCTTTTCACCTAGCGTTTCTGAACATATCTCCGTCCACACTACGCCACCAAAAACGTATATCACGTGACCATTTGTGCACTCTGGGCATGCCTGTTCTAGTATAAACAGGAAGCATGCGTCTCGCTCGGCATTTGGTTATTGTTAGTCAACAAACGCCGGTTGAACAATGAACGCGATGGCAAAGAAAGCAAGAGAGGTATTTTTGTGGACAGACGACGAGGTCGAGTTGTTACTAAACGTAACAAATGAATAACTGCACAATGGCGCCTAAAACAGACAATCGTGCAAACAGCGCTCCCATTTCTGTGCCCATGTTGTTGTTTACAGTGAAGGCTGGTCTGCTGTCTTCCGGTAGCGTTAAAGCCATGTGTTATAGTCATGTGATAGGAGCTTGACGAATAAGGGAAGGATACGCAATTAAACAAAAGCCCCCAATCAGAGAGGTCAATCTCAGCAGCCCCGCCTCCGTTTTCAGATGTCTCCGTTTTCCCTCATCCACACTGAGACGGAGCAGCAGCGCTTCAGAATGAAAACGGCCTCTCCAGCATTTTCAAAACGCTCTGTTTTTGGCGCTCGAAAACTCTGACGTAGTCTGGACGGATGGCGTAACCGTAGCAAAACTTATGCATTTTAAAACAAAAACGCATTCGTGTAAACGGGGCCTCAATGGCAGAGCTGTGATCTAAAATAGCTCTATTGGCTGTTTGTAAAAGGGGAGGAGCTACACTATGCCCCACCCTCTCCATGTTTCAGTTGAAGTTACATCAAACTTGCAATCCAAAAATGCACGTCAAAGCACTTATCCTTATATCTGTATGAAATGAATGTGTGTTGTGTCCAGCGTAACAGCATTGCGCCGGGTAAGAGGCCTCTGTCGTTCCTGCTGCCGCTGGCTGTGCGTCCGTCTGTGGGTCAGTGTGGGACGTACATCGCTCTGGGCTCCTGCAGCGGAGATCGGGCTCTCAGTGGCATCACACAGGTCTGGATCCACTCACTCACTGCTGCATATGCTGGACAACACACTCATGATACCTGTGTGTTTGTTTGTGTGCATGTGTATTTGTGTCTGTGTGTTTGTATCTGTGTGTATC
>NC_133198.1:2700000-2752500 GCF_049306965.1 Danio rerio
CCTCAAGAATATTTTCTATAATTACTTTCACACCTTTCCAAAAGTTCTTTATATTCCCGTATACAGTGATACAACGTTCCTTTATGGTGCCTGCATCTCAAGCAACTATCTGGATTATTTTGATTATATTTATGCAATAAAACTGGAGTTATGTAAATCCTCATCAACCATTTATATTGTAACAGTTCCAGACGAGTGTTTATTGTTAGTGATTGAGCTTCCTCGCATGTCTTCATCCAGTCTTCTGTAGAAATATCCTCCTTAAGATCTAATCTCCAAGCTATTAATTTACAATTTGAAGATTCCTTTGATCCTGAGACCATCGTCTTGGATAATGCAGAAATTAAACCTTCCCTAAAACAGTCTTTGCTTATAACTTTTTCAAAAATGGACAATGAGTAAAATATTCTGTGCTGTCATCATGACAAAGATAAAATAAATCAGTGATTAGAGATGAGTTAATAAAACTATTATGTTGAGGAATGTGTTGAAGAAATCTCTCCGTTAAACAGAAATTGGGGAAAAAATAAACAGGGGGGTGAATAATTCTGATTGCAACTGTATATATTTTATATATCTGGACCGGAAACGAGACAAGAGCTTCAAGTAAGAAAAGCACTTTTTACAGTACATATTGTAAAGTGAAAAAATCTAAATGTTAATCTTTTTCTGGAGTCCAACTGAGCACACTTTTAGTTTTAAAATCGTGCATGAAGTGCATTGTGGGATGCTTGAAAATGTCAAAATAAACCGTGCTGGACACTTTTTGACTGCTTTTTTTTTAAACTGATACCTCCTGGAGAAGTGCTTCCAGACATTTGAGCTGGAGACCTGAATGTTTTTAAAGTCATGTGAAACTACTTTGCTTAAATTCTGTGCAAACTTTTACTGATTATTTAGGGGCTCAAAGTTTAATGATCTAGGCTCAAAGTCTAAAGCTCATGGCGCAAAAGCATTAAGGGCGTGTCTGAATCCACTTTTGCTATTTTAAGGATGGAAAAATACGCTCTGCGCCTGGTCTAACAGGCTTATGCTTATTCTCTTAATGCAGGGGTGTCAAACTCAATTCCTGGAGGGCCGAAGCCCTGCACAGTTTAGTTCCAACCCTGCTCCAACACACTTACCTGTAGGTTTCAAACAGGCCTGAAGGACTCAATTAGTTTGATCAGGTGTGTTTAATTAGGGTTGGAACTAAACTGTGCAGAGCTGCGGCCCTTTTGGAACTGAGTTTGACACCTGTGTCTTAATGAGTTCTGGGTGTGGTTTGAGCATAACATGCATTAAACCAATCAGTCTTGTCCCACAATCCTTTTAAGAGTCAGGTGTGATACGTGATGGTGCATTTGCTATTTACATGGCGGACTTTGTAGAAAAATGAAAGGCTTCACTAGTGAAAAAACAGTTAAACAGAGCATCTGCAGCGTAAGGATAAAGAACGAGCCTCCTCCATTCAGCCTCTTTACTTTATTTTTACTCTTTACTCCTTTACTTTGGTGGAGTGAGGAAACGGTGGAAACTCACTCCACTGAAGACATCCATTAGCCTACATATTTAATTTAGTTTGTTAAGCGCAAAGATTTGTCTCAAAACTATTTCTGAATTCAGTTCTAATCTCCACCAAAGGAATAAATGAACAATAATAACAAAGTGTGGTCAAACAACACGTTATATCCAAACACACGTCCTGTTCTAATGCCCCATATGGTGATGCAGACATCTCCGAAACCCCACAGATCTAAACTTGGTTTTTATTAAAACAAATATAAATATAAAATATAAGTCATGACTAATGCTGTAGTTTTGTTTTGATTTTTGGGTGTCAATTCTAATGTAGTTTTTAAAGCAGATCATGTTTGATACGCACATGTTTGTTCCTCTGAGAGACAATCGGTTGACTGACACTGACATGAGCTCCTCCTAAAGGGACAGTTCACCAAAAAATTTCCTCGTCTAGCAAGTCTTTGTGATTACCAAGAGCCGCGGTGTCCAGAGTAATGTCAGCAAACCACGAAAAAAAAGAACCACATCCAAAAGAAGTAACTGAGGACGCAAGAGGAAGCTGTCTGAAAGGGATGTCCGAGTGCTACCCTGCATTGTATCCAAAAGATCGTTAAACCACAGTTGATCAACCCACGGCACAATCAAATGTGCAGCTCAACTCCTGTTTTCAGCAAAAATGTTGGTCAGGAGCTCCACAGGGTCAATAACCATAGCCCAGGGGTCAGGGAACTAGCACCAAATTCTGGGCCCTGTACACTCTCAATGTCAGTGGGCCCCCTACACATTTTTTTAAAATTATTTAAATATATACATGCACACATAGTGTTTTAATCTATAATCAAGTCAGATTATAATAATGACTGGTTCTTTCATTCACCACCAAATTGATGCATTTGGCCTACTTGTGCTCAATCTAATACAATGACATTTCAACCTTTATACCAATAAAAGGGATAAATCAAGTATATAATTTCTTATATTAGTATTACTTAATTGTTTAGATTTTTAAAAGGCACATTAACTTCTTTCACATTTACACATGGATCGATAATTCCAATAATTTGACCATAAACAGCTGAAAAAATTTATTGGAAATAAAAATTCATTCTCCGTCACAAGGGGGCGCTTTAGGAGCGCTGAAGTATTACGGTTTCCCTAGTAATGACTGTACACAAATCAGCATTATATGTTATGTGTTATCAATATATTTTGAAATAAATAATGACATTGACATCAATTGGAGGGGCCAATTAATTCGAAGTAGGCTACAAAAAAAAAAAAAAAAATTGGTGGGATTTCAAAGGGCCCTCTCCCTAGATGGGGCCCTGGGTAGTCAGGTCCACTTTTCCCCCCACTACCACACCCATGCCAGGGGTGTCCAAACTCGGTCTTGGAGGGCCGGTGTTCTGCATATTTAGTTCCAACCCCAATTAATCACACCTGGACCAGCTAATCTAACTATATAGAAATTTCCAGGGAAGTGTATTGAAGGTAGTTGGAGCTAAACTATGCAGGACACCGGCCCTCCAGGACTGAGTTTGGACACCCCTGCCATAGCCAAATCTTTGCTCACTAGAGCCAATGCCAAACACCGGTTTCAATAGTGCCAGCAGCCCAAATCTGGGCTGTGGACAATGTAAAACATGTACTGTTCTGTGATGAGTCCACCTTGTCTTTCCCACATCCAGGAGAGTTACTGTGTGGAGAAGCCCCAAAGATAGCAGTGGTTAGCACTGTCACCTCACAGCAAGAAGGTTGCTAGTTCGAGTCCCGGCTGGGTCAGTTGACATTTCTGTATGGAGTTTGCATGTTCTCCTTGTGATCGGGTTTCCTCTGGGTTTAGAGTCCAAACACATGCACTATAGGGGAATTGAATAAGCTAAATTGGCTGTAGTGTGTAAGTGTGAATGAGTGTGTATGAATGTTTCCAATACTGGGTTGTAGCTTGAAGGGCATCGTCTGCGTAAATATATGCTTGAATAGTCGGCAGTTCATACTGCTGTGGCGACCCATGATAAACAAAGAAAGCCAAAGGAAATTCAATGAATTTAAAGTGTCAACAAAAAGTTCTTTGCACTGTAGAAATCAGCATGTATGGGAGAATAATTAAGATTTCCTCATATTTTGCTTAAAAAAAGAACATAAGCAGCGTGTAACTTTGGTTTGAGAAGTGGAAGGACACAAAATGGAGGAAAATATATTTGATTTAGATCATATATCCTGCATTTGCATTAGTTTAGGGACGGTGGTGATACAAAATCCGGGAAAAAAACTATCTTGTGTACATGACAGTAGAGCGGACGCGAGCGCGCGGTCTTGTGAACGACGGCACGCGCACACGCTGAACGTACGCGCACAGCAACTCGAGAGCGCGCCGTTAGCGTCTGTTAGCATAAGCCTGTTTACTGCAGTAAAACCACTCCCGATGGACTGACAACGGTGAGGTTTTATCATCTCATTACCTTACAGAAACATTAGTGAGAGATTAAGGTGTAAACGCGTTCAGTGCATGAAGAAACGCGATTTATATTAGTGTGCTAATGGCCAATGAGGCTCTGTTTGTGTGGCTAATGCATTAGCCCAAGTGTAGTCCACTCATAATTATTAATTACTCATTTGTTAATCAGGATATTATTTTTTATTAATGCATGTGCGATTAACTAGCGGTATAGTCGTCGTAATGTTACGTTGCTTGTCGTAAGCTGCACTGACGTGGTTTGTCTTTGTTTTGCTCATGCTAATGCTAATGCTAGAGAAATAAACCCATTTGAACCTCATCATCAGTTATTATAACGTTACATCTCGTTGGCAACATGATAATATTTTTAGGTGTTAACCAGTTTAATCGGTTGTAGTGTGCTCAGTTTGCAGTGAATCTCTCAATTCGTGTATGTCAATAGAATATTTGACATCTCATTATAATTATTGCAAGAGTTTATTGCCATTTACTGACGTTATTTTTAGGTTTTCTCTGTGTCGTGTTGACACCTATAGATGTAAAGTTGGTTTATATTCGCACATTCTGCTTAATAATATAATTTCAGAAAAGTATTATTTGCTAAATCTACATAGGGAAATCATATTAGCAGTCAATACTATTAAAATACAACATTGTTAATTGTCAAATACATAGTGCTAATGTTGTGTTAAAGTCATCCTTGCATGCTAATTCATACTCAATATTCAACTTAGCGTGGTAGTTAAACAACCCTGCTAAAGAATCCAGCTTAAACCAGCCTGGTTTTAGAGGGGTTTTGGTTCGAACCTCAGCTCAGTTGGCGTTTCTGTGTGGAGTTTGCATGTTCTCCCTGCCTTCGCGTGGGCTTCTACCGGGTGCTCCGGTTTCCCCCACAGTCCAAAGACATGCGGTACAGGTGAATTGTGTAGGCTAAATTGTCCGTAGTGTATGAGTGTGTGTGTGTAGATGTTTCCCAGAGATGGGTTGTGGCTGGAAGGGCTGCGTAAAAACTTGCTGGATAAGTTGGCGGTTCATTCCGCTGTGGCGACCCCGGATTAATAAAGGGACTAAGCCGACAAGAAAATGAATGAATGAATGAATATAATAATGATGCAGCCCATTGCGGTTAGTGCAATATCTTCTGCTCAGAGAAAAAGATATACATTAAAACATGAGATGCAATAAAAAAAGAAACATTTTGAACAATTAAGGTATTGTTTTCATAATAAATTGTAAGTTGAAACTTAATTCTGCGATTTAAACTCTGCATTTTTAGCTCCTCAATCTTCAGTGTCTCGTAGTCCTTCAGAAAGCGGAATATTCTGACACATTTTTGATCATTGTCTGTAGGGCTGTGCGATTAATCGAATCGCAACTTGAAACGGTTATATTTTCCCTGTATCGTGCAGCTCTACAGGTCTAACTGCACGGCTCTGATTGGTGATAACGGCTGTTGTTTGTCTGTGATCAGTGTCAGAGTCTCCAGAGGCTGTATCGGTGAAGGCGATGGCGCATCAGCCGCTCCTCCTGGGCTCTCCGTCTCCTCCAGACGCACCTCTCTCTGATCACGACTCTGGGCTGGAGGATGAAGATGAAAACACCACCACAGACTCCACCATCTATGTGGCTTTCAAAGGGAACCTGCATGACGAGGACTTTCAGGAGAAGCTGGACGCCATCTTAAACAGGATGCCAGATATGCTGCTGCTAGGTCAGAGCACTCTGTGATTACACTCAGAATAAAGGATAATATTGTTTGGCTTTCAGAAATAATAAGTCCAAATGAAGTGAGTTTTTCCCTTAAAGCAAGCTAAAATATCTGCCAATGGGGTTAGAAAAATAATCTTGATTTCATGTTTGGACACCCCTGCTTCATTAGATGTAGATGCTTATTTTAAAAATGTTTTGGTCAGTATTGTGTTCTCGTAGGCTCTAAAACAGTCATACAATTCATAAATTAATTGAATATATATAATTATATAATTAAATATTTGTTAATTATCATATATAAGTTAAATATTTTTTTCTAGGTCATAATTTCATTTTAATTTTAGTCCATATAAGGCTTTCTCTAATACTTATATATTATTATTAATTTTTAATGCACCAATAGCATTGTAGTATTACATATATATATATATATATATATATATATATATATATATATATATATATATATATATATATATATATATATATATATATATATATTAGTGCTGTCAATCGATTAAAACATTAACTAGTTAATCACACTTTTTTTTTAATTAATCGCGATTAATCGCATTTAAAATACTGAAACTTGTAATTTTGGCTATTCAAATGTAAAATTAATGTAAACGCAAGATAAACTATTTAAATTCAAAATATAATTGTTTAATAGAATTTTTGTTTAACTTGTAACACATATTTCTTCATGTAAACAACACACCCACAATAAACCATCAAGATCCTGCTTGACAGCCATATTTATTACAGAAATTAAAACACAGGCATGTTAATGACATTTAAATTTCAAAACAATCAATGCCAATAAAGAAAACATTGATTTCCATGTTGGATTCTAAGTGGACTGCAAAAAAATGCCAAAATACAGGAATTGCAGATATGGAAAATGAAAAATTATAATAATAAACTATAGAATACAAACTGTTGCACTCATTGTAAAGTTTTATTGCTGTGAGTTGAGAACATTAGTTATAGAGTAGAAACAATTTAGCTTAATCCTCCTTTACATTCATCCAGTTGCTAAGACTAGGAGTATCCCGCAAGTGCACAGAGACTCCCAAATGCCCGCAAATGAATGATGATTTCTCGCAAACCGGTCGTTAAATACATTGCACACCCCTCTCCCCCCCATCCTTCCTAGCTCTTCAGGTAGGCTATGTCACGCGCAACTCACCCCCACAGTCCTTCAGGTACGTCTCGCGCGCACACACCCCTACTCAGATCCGTCGCTCACTCCACCCCTGACACCCCTCAACGGGCCTGACACAGACACACACACAGACACAACACACACAACGCGCTGCAGACGTTTTGGCCCCAACGGCCTTCCATACTGGAGCGACTCCCCTCAGATTCAACCCGCATGATCACGTTCATCAAATTTGCTTAAACTAAGTGTCCTAAAGTATTACTGTATTTCACAAGGATTCTGACACAACAACGCGAAGCAAACGCTTTCGTTGCGTTTAATGAGGAAACACGCTAAACTTGGAGGGCTCATGCTGAAAGGCAGAGTAATGCCCTGTCTTTGACAGCTCGCGACTTCACCAAAGACTTTCTGAGTACATTCACTTAAGACACCAATACTCCGATTTTAATATGATTAAGATAATACTCTTATTAAAATTCTACCGTGTAACCTAAGCAGTGATTTTATTACCTTAAAGGAACACCGAGTCACGAAATGTGGAGGATTTTCTTTCTGTTCGCCATGCGGTATCAACTTACAACAGAAGTCGAAAGTTAAAAATGAAACACCCGAAATTGCATGAAACTCTGGAGAGCCTGGTGATGTGACTAATTGTTTTATACTGGAACTTGCCTTCAAAAAGTGCTTCCTTGGTCTTTTCCACATTTCTTGCATGTTAAACACACGTCCACCACAACAGGAAGTAAAAAAAACCTGCAACTGCGTAAATTTTTTTAAACGCGTTAATTATTTAAAATTAATCGCATGTGTTAACCCACTAATTTTGACAGCGCTAATATATATATATATATATATATATATATATATATATATATATATATATATATATATTAGCAATATCACACGAGTAGCAGTGCGATATGGCTGTATATCAGCACTGGTGGGAGGCGACCGAGTGCCTTAGCGTCCCACCAGTACCGTTTTTGTCTTGTATTGTAAAGTTGCTAAGCTAAAATCTTACTGGCTGATATTGCTGATTTGCTGCTGAAGGTAAGAAGAAGCTGGAGCCGGAGCGCGTGGAGCCATGGAACAGTGTCCGTGTCACATTCAACATCCCCAGGGAGGCGGCAGAGCGACTGCGGCTCCTGGCCCAAAACAACCAGCAGCAGCTGCGGGATCTGGGCATCCTGTCCGTGCAGATCGAGGGTACGTGTCTTTGTGTGCGTCTGTGTATGTGTGTAAGGGCCCGTCCCATTAATCAGTAACCACTGGTGCATACAGGTCTTGATTTGAACTGTTGCTTAAAGGTTCGAGACACCTTGGAGAATATTTTTTATTCAGATTTTAACAGATGTGTGTGTTGAGCATCAGTTAAGACGGGTGTCCAAACTCTGTCCTGGAGGGCCGGTGTCCTGCAGATTTTAGCTCCAACTTGCTTCAACACACCTGCAAGGATGTTTCTAGACTGCCTAGTAAGAGCTTGATTAGCTAGGGTGTTACCAGGGGTGTTTCTGATTGGGGTTGAAACTACACTTTGCAGGACACCGGCCCTCCAGGACCGAGTCTGGACATCCCTGAGTTAAGACAATGTTAGCACCAGTCAGCTTTAATTGTGGGGAAAACTGGATAATTTAGATTTCATTTTTGTCGGCTAATTTCATCTTCTGGGTTTAAAATCATCATTGGGGCGACATCGGTGACGTAGCGCGCATCCACTAGTGGAGTGATGACACGTCGGTTTTTTGTTATTATTCATAGCTGATAAAGAGCCTGCTTCTTTTAATTATTCATGAGAGCATGTGCTTTTTGATGACAGACTATTATGGACAGACCTGCCACGTTGTGTGATAGCATGCAGTATTTAGGTAGTTGTGAAAGGTTGTATGTGTTTCTGTCCATGATCTACCGGCTTTGTTGCATGTTTTTCCCCACAATGCCGTCAGGCCCACAGAAACACCCAACCTGTTTGTGTGCAGCAAGCATTTTTGTCGAGAAAGCTGTACGAGAATTGGAGAATGGCGGACTTTGTCTTTTATCAGTTGAGTTCCTTACCATTCAGACACATCGCCTATATCTGTGCTGCTGTGTTCACCCATGCTTAAAATTCTCCAGATTACCGGCAGGGCTGAGGGTCGAAATAGACAGGGAAAGAGACCTGCTGTACTGATAATATCCACTGTGTTTGCATTCGGACCTGAGATTCAGGAGGAGAGAAGTCCTCCTCATTTATAGTGTTTATATAAACATGACTATCTTTATGATGATATCAAATTGTGGTCATAGTTATGAATAATGAAATTACGAATAACATACATAGCAGACCATTAAATTACGGTTTATTTCTTTGCATTTAACTTTGTAAACTATAAAATCATGGGTGTCCTTTTGTTTTGTGTCGGGGTTTTTTTTGTCTTGACTTGATGAGGCAACTGACATCTCTTTTTCCCTGCTCCACCACCACGCCCACTCCTCGTGTAGCGTTTTTAAATTTTTTTTATTCTGAGGTAGACTTGAACTAAACTACGGAGATATATATATATATATATATATATATATACACACACACACACACACACACACACACACACACACACAGGGTGGGCCATTTATATGGATACACATTAATAAAAGGGGAAGGTTTGGTGATATTACCGTCCTGTTTGGGGCACATTAGTATATGTGAGGGGGGAAACTTTTCAAGATGGGTGGTGACCATGATGGCCATTTTGAAGTCGGCCATCTTGGATCCAACTTTTGTTCTTTCAGTTGGAAGAGGGTCATTTGACACATTAAACTTATTGGGAATTTCACAAGAAAAGCAATGGTGTGCTTTGTTTTAATGTAACTTTACTCTTTCATGAGTTATTTACAAGTTTCTGACCACTTATAAAATGTGTTCAATGTGCTGCCCATTGTGTTGGATTGTCAATGTAACCCTCTTCTCCCGCACTTCACACACTGATACCAACACCGCAGGAGAAATGCCAACACAGGCTTCCAGTATCCTTAGTTTAAGGTGGTGATTTCTCCTTAAATTAGAGAAGAGTCTCTTAAATGCATCTCTTTCTCAGTGTAAACATGCCATGGACAGTAGAAAAATAAAACAGACTAACAAATGTGTATTGAATGTGAATTCATTTGTGATGCACATATTGTGATCGCTTCTTGAGATCTGCCAGGTTAGTGAGTACAGATTGAGGATTGAAATGTGACTATGGATGCCGATCTATCCCTATTAACTTGTTAATGTTTGACTGGTTTGTATAGGTGAAGGAGCTATTAATGTTGCGGTTGGACAAGGCCAGAGTCAAGAAGTCAGGGTAAATGGACCGCTCGGTGCGCCTCCTCAGATGAGAATGGATGCTGGTTTCCCCATGCAGCAGGGTCAAGGTAATAACACACTGCTGCTGTATTTACCAGAGTTCTGCTCTGCTCTTTCAGAGTTGACCTTTAAATGCCCCAATGTACTTCAGAAGAAATCAAGTGAACTCTCCGCAGAGGTTTTGCTTTAAACACACGTTTGAGTTATTATTGGTTTGTGGTGATGATGCCATATGTGGGTGTGGCTCTGAGGCTCCACCTTCTTTGACATGGCCATCTTGTCTGGGTAATTTCTTCTGTCCAGTCAGACATGAGTAAAACATAAACACAGACGAGCTGCTTCATAGTAGTATAGTATTGTAGGACTGTCAAAAATGTTAAATATTTGAATATTGAATTTAATAAAACATTGGAAAAGCAAAAACCTGCAATCAGTTTTAATTGATAGCTAATTTCCCATTAAGGAAAATATATCTTATTTATAAAATAGTTGTTTGAAGGGTCATGCATTTTAAAAAGTGATTGTCATTTTAATTTTAATAAAGTATGCAATGCTTGATTTGGATTTTAATTGCTTATTGTGCTCACCTGCACACTCTAGTGGGCACAGCAGACGATACATTAGAGTTATAATTTTGCTTGTGTAACTCCCTTATAAAGAATGGAAATAAATTAGCTTATCAGTGTATTTGGGCTTTTACCCAATAAACACCTGAACAATCCAGTTAGTTGCTTTAGAATGACTTGAAAATGTAATTAGTCAGAATGTTTTGTGAAGAAATGCTTGTTGTTTTTTTTCAGTTGGAATGCGAATGAATAACCCTGCGGTGTCCATGATGCCTCCTGGGGCTAGTATGCCAGGACAGGGTATGGTACCGAATAGTGCTGGACAGATGCAGCCAAGAGCACCAAGACCACCTTCCCAGACAGGTAATGGTAGAAACATTCAAATGTATTGGCCGTTTGTTGGTTTAAATAAATTACCCTTGTTTATGCCTTATACTTCCATACAAAGACTAAATGCAGCAGTTTCTGTATAAATGGAACTTGTAGTCAGTGTTAATTTCAATTGGTACCAGGCTGCACAAGAACTCATTAATTATTTCTGTTTAATTTATTATGAGTCTGAACGATCTTTTGTTTAGAAAAATCTTTTATTTTGAAAAATTTCCATATTTTCTTTGCTGTAGGCTGGTTGCTTGAACACCAAAATGTAAGCCACAAGCTAGCAAAATGAGTAAGCAACAGACGACTTTGGAAAGTTTCTTTGTGAAGGGGAAGGGTGGGTGAAAGACCCACAAATTGTCAAGGAATGGATCCGCAACACTTTTGTCAGCAAATCATTTGAATCCAGCATGTCTGTGCAGGAAGAACTGCTGGAGATCGCAAATGGTGGCATCCTTAGGGGCCATTCACATATCACGTGCACAAGTTTGTTATCCTAATAGAGACGCTCGCACTTTCCAGGCACACCCAGATGAAAACGACTCAACTCTTCGTGACAACGTGACAAGAACTGACCGATCAGCTTAATACTTTGTATGGAATATTCACATTTCGGTGGAGACTATTGACATCAGACAAAAACTGAACACCCAAACACTGCAGTGCTTTTTAATTTTCTCCATGAATCAAGCTTGTACCAGAGTTGCAGCAATGTTTTGTCATCCTCTGAGAAATCAATCCCCACACAGAAATGTTAAGAAACAGCTCTAAAGTTAGATTTTTGTTTCTTATTTCATTTATTTTTAAATTAAAAATGTTCTTTTTGGTTAATTTGAGTTTTTCCCCTTCTTTTTTTACTTTTCCATAACTGTCAAAGTTCAAACCCATTGATTTATAGCAACATTTATTTGTGAGTAACTCTATTCCTCAGTTCTCCTCATTTGTCAGGATGTCCAAATAGTCAAAAGTAATGTTTTTTAATCTGATTATCAGAGATGTAGTTTTTATCTCATGTTTTAAATGTTTTTACATTTTAATTTACATTTCTTTCCAGACACAATGGATCCCATGCTGTCAGGACTGGCCTTACAGCAACAGCAACAACAGCTCCAGCATCCTCAAGTGGGACATGGTCCACTCGGCAACTTGGGCCCGCAGGGACATCACATGCAAGCCATGCAGGCAAACCGGCAGTTGAATCCAGCAGTGCTACAGCAACTTCAGCAACAACAACAGCAGCAGCACCAACAGCAGCAGGTTCAGCTGGCTCAATTAGGTGGTGCACGTGGGCCGTTCAACCCCTCCAACCAGATGCCTGTACCTCCTGGCTGGAACCAGTTGCCCTCTGGTGTTCTTCAACCACCACCTGTCCAGGGCCCTATGGGACCAGGCTGGAGAAAAGCTCCACCACAGCCACAGATAGGGCAGCGTCCACCCTCGTTGGCGTCTGTCCAGACGCCCAATCATCCACCACCACCATACCCATTTGGAAGCCAGCAGGCTGGACAGGTTTTTAATGCAATGCCACCACATCAGTTGCAACAACAACAGCAGCAGACAGGACCAAACCAGTTTGCAACCCCTCAGCCCAAAGGCCCTCAGGGAGCACCAGGTGTAGTCGTGTCAAGAGCACCTCCTCCTCTGCCTCCCTCTTCTGCTCCTCAAGGGAATCTCGCAGCCAAGTCTCCTGGTTCCTCGTCATCTCCTTTCCAACAAGGCTCACCTGGAACTCCTCCAATGATGGGACAGGGGCAACTTGGTTCTCGTCCTACAACTCCACAGGGATTTAGACAAGGTGTTGGATCTCCAGGAAGAGCCGTGATGGGTCAGCAAGGAAACATGCAGCCTGGCTTTATGGGCATTCCACAGCATGCGCAGCTTGCTCAAGGTGGTATGGGAGGTATGTTATCAGCTGTTTAATGTGAAAGTGATGATGTATTGTTATTAGTTAAGTGGCCTGTATTTAAAAATATCTATTTTGCAGGTATGCCTAAGCGAATGCCAATGGGGTTCCCAAATACTTCTGTTAATCAGAACTTTGCACCAGGTCAGGTTACTACCACTGGAGCAGGTAGTACACCCCAACTACAAAATAATCAAAGCATGGCAAATGCTGGTAAGATATGCACGTATGGAGTGTATTGTTTTAATTAGGTTTTGTTATTTAAATTTATTATTTTTTTATTTGTTCACACCTCTTAAAATCTCTTTGTAGGAGTCCAGTCTTCAGCCTCAGCACCAAACCACATGCAATCAAATCCCCTTCAAGGCACTGGAATGGCACACCACACTGGGATGCCAGCCCAACCCCCAGGCACCACCTCAGGTAGTACCATGGGACAACCTCAGCAAGGACTTCAGACTCAAATGATGGGTGTACCACAGACTCAGCATCAAACACAAACGGTAGTGTCCTCCCAAAGTCAAATGGCACAAAGCCAAGCAGGGGGCCAGACTGTCCTGTCTAGGCCAGTGAATGCCGGTCAAAGAGGAATGACCCCGCCCAAGCAAATGATGCCACCGCAGGGTCAAGGGATCATGCAGAATCAAAACCAAATCAGTGCAGGACCAGGACATCAGGCCTTAATGCTGCAGCAGCAACAACAACAACAACAACAGCAGCAGCAGCAGCAACAACAGCAGCAAAATGCAATGATGGAACACATTGTAGCTAGTCAGATGCAGAGTAACAAGCAAGCATTTGGCTCAAAAGCTCAGCCTGGGGTTATACCAGGCCAGATGATGAGAGGTCCATCACCCAACATTCAAGGTAATTTGGCAGAGTTCCAATCTCAGATGGGTCAGCAACAGATGACTCCGCAACAGCATCAGCAACAACAACAGCAGCAGCAGCAGCAACTGGTTCACTTGCAACAACAGCAGCAATTACAGCAACAGCAACTTCAGCAACAACAATTACAACAGCAGCAACTACAACTGCAACACCAACAGCCTCAACAGACACAAATACAGCAACAACAACAACAGCTGCAGCAACCCCATCAACAAATGGTACAACAACAGTCTCAACAAATTCCAATAAATGGCAATCCCAACCAAGTATTGGGCATGCATGGGCCTCAAATGCGCCTTCCAGGAAATCACCATTTAGTACAACAACAGCTTCAGCAAAAACAACAGCAGGTGATGCTGCAGCAGCAACAAGCTGGTCAGCAACATCAGCATCAACTTGGAGATGGTAGTGGAAGTGGTGATATGGGCCAGCAGATGGTTCAAGACCTGCAGAATCAGCAGCAACAGCAGGCCATGATGGGCGGCTCTCAACATTTACAGGTCGGCAATGGCCAGTTTCCTGGTCATGGCATGTCCTTCAATCCTCAATTTCCTGGTCAGATGCCAATAGGAGTCCAGTGTGGGCAAGCAGGTGGATTTCAAGTAAACAAAGATGTGACGTTAACTAGTCCCTTGTTAGTAAATCTTCTCCAAAGTGATATTTCTGCCAGCCAGTTTGGTCCCGGCGGGAAGCAAGGAGCAGGTGGGGCTGCTGGTAACCAGGCCAAGCCCAAAAAGAAGAAACCTCCTCGTAAGAAAAAACCAAAAGTAGGTGAAGGACAACAGTCTGCTGATAGTATGTGGTAAGTTATTTTTATTCATCGATTTATGTTTTACACTTAAGCAGAAAAAACAATTTCGTTAAACTGTTTGTAACATTTCTTTATCCATGTCTTAGTGGTCTGGATTCACTGCCTCATGGAATGGAGGAAACAGAGATGCAAGGGATGGGTAGTGATCAAGGGACTGGCATTGACTCTAACTCCAAACTATCTGAGTTTTCTAACCGACCAGGTAAATTCTTGAATGTCTCTAATTTCATGAATACATAATACATAATATTATGTAAAACATAGTATTGTCTTGCATATATTTTGCTTATTTTTTATTTACTTAACATTTAATTTTTTCAGGTCTGCCTGGTCAGTCTGGAGATCAAAGGGTATTACAGCAAATGCCTATGCAGTTTATGCCCCCACAGCAGCAGCAACAGATGCAGCAAATGCAGCAGCAACAGTTACAACAGCAGCAGCAACAAATGCAACAGCAACAGATGCAACAGCAGCATCAACAGATCCAGCAACAGCAAATGCAACAGCAACAGATGCAAATGCAGAGTATGCAGGGTCCTCAAGGTCAAGCTGGAACATCACAAGGGCCCCATCATGTCCAGACCCAGATTCATTCACAACAGTCAATGCAAATGCAGCAACAGCAGCCACCACAACATCTCCAACAGCAACTACAGTCACAGCCACAACAGCAGCAACAACAGGTACAGCAGCAACAACAAGCCCAACAGCAACAACATCAGCACCAGCAACAACAGATGATGTTGATGCTTAAAATGCAGCAAGAAGCAAAGAATCGAATGCCACTACAGCAAGGTGGGCACATGTCAAAGGGTCTAGTGAATCCCAATGATCCATCTCAGAGAATGCCTGTATCACAGCCTGGCAGCATTCCTTTAATGATTGATCTTCAAGGGCATGGAGGTGTCCCACCCTCTCCTGATAAAGCCAGGGGCATGCCACTCATGGTGAATCCTCCTCTAGCTGGACCAGCAAGAAGGACACCACTTACAGAGGTTGGACAGCCAACACCACCGGAGGACATTTCTGGAAACCATAGCTTACAGGACCGAGGACCCCCTGAAATTGGTCAACAATCAGGAAATGGAAATCAGCCAATCATTTCCAACCAAGGTTCTAATACACATTTAATGAAATCTGTGCCATTATCAGTGCCCCACCAGACAGGAGCTAGTCCGCAACAGCAGCCTCAGCAATCTCATAATATTCACTTTCCCAGTGCTCCCCCAACATCCCAAAGTTCTCGCCCTAAAACCCCAAACCGAGCCAGTCCCCGACCATATCACCACCCTTTAACTCCAACCAACCGTCCACCTAGCACTGAACCTTCTGAAATAAATCTGTCCCCTGAGAGACTGAATGCCTCCATTGCTGGTCTTTTCCCTCCAAAAATTAACATTCCTCTGCCACCACGGCAGCCAAACCTTAACCGAGGCTTTGATCAGCAAGGTCTTAACCCAACTACTCTTAAAGCAATTGGCCAAGCTCCACCAAGCCTAGCAACTCTTCCTGTCAATAACAATTCCAGTGGCAGTAATAATGGCCCACAGTCTTATCCAGCAGGGGGTGGCCTAGGAAACTCTGGAGGAAAACAAGACAAACAGACGGGGGTTGGACAAGCTAAAAGGGCTAGTCCCAGTAACAGTCGACGATCTAGCCCTGCCTCAAATAGAAAAGCTGCGACTCCAAGCCCAGGAAGACAGAAGGGTGCCAAAGCTTCATTGACATCACCACATCAACAGACAATGATGGTTAGTCCACCAAACATGATGGTTAGCCCCACTTCAGTGGTCTCAACTACTTCTGCATCTTTGCCACCAGCAGGTCCTGGAGAGTCACAGCAGAGTTTAAGTTCTCTGCAAACCCTACCCAACATCACTGATACAGTTAAAGATGGCCATGTACTTGCTACACAACCAGAGCAGCATCAGGGAGTTCATTTAAAAGAGCACCCTGCCCCTAAAATGGCAAGCCCGCGGGTGCCACCTCAGGAACCCAAACGGCAAGAGTCTAGCAATTTGGTTGAACAGCGTACTGATGATAAACAACAATCTCGGACAATGCCACAACATGACCTTAGCTCTGCTGTATCACCAGCTTTTCGAGATGCTCCAACATCTCTGAATCAGTTATTGGACAATGCAGGAACACCAACTTTGCAAATGAAATCACAAAATACTCATCCAGTAGGTGTAGTCCATGTGCAGAAAGAGAGCCCCCATGCTCCACTAGCTCAAGAGAACCAATCTAATCCTGTTGTCTCTCAGAGCTTAAATATTGGTGCATCTTTGCTCACTAGTGAAGTGGAGCAGAAACCTAAATCTGCTGCAGTGTCAAGTCCAAATCTTATCCCTGGCAGCACAGCAAACTTGCCATCTGTTAGTGCTGTGTCAAGTGTTAGTTCAAACCAAGCTGTGCTGTTAAGCCTTACTTCAATTTCCAACCCTTCAGTAAGTTCGAATCATAATCTCATACCCATCTCAAATGCAACTCAAACTGTCTTACAAAGGCCCATCTCATCAGCACAAACTCAGCAAAACCAGATCACAGTCTTTGTAACCTCCAATCCAATTAGCTTTGCTACCAACACTGCTTCTGTAGTTCCTTCTGCTGTTGTTTCCAAGGTGCTGGCAGTTCCCAATAAGAACATTAGGACTCCAGATGTTCGTCAGCCAAATCCTAACCAATCAAGTCCACAGTTCATCACTGGAACTGTTTTTTCAAAATTCCAAGCTACATCTGTTCCATCAAATACTAACGTCATGTCTCAGCCTGTCACAATGGTTGGTCCTTTAGTCTCTGCAAATATCCAACTTACTCCCACCCCAATGTCCACTACGTCAGCACCTTCAGCACCAGCATCAACACCTATGCCGACACACTCCCCTGCTGTCAGCATTGCTACTACCCAGCAGAACCGCACTTTCATTGGGCAGCTTCAAGTTCAAGTTCCTGCAAGCCAGGCTTCCCCTGTAAGCGTAGTACCTCCACCTCAGCAGCCAAGCCCTGGAGGTCTGAAACAGGATGGTGTTTCTGATGCTAGTGGCTCGAAACCTAGTCCTGTTGGGCAGTCACCCGTTCATTCTGGCATGTCCTCGCCCTTTCAGCAGCTTTTAGCCTCTCCACCTGCTTGCTCTAGCCCAGGGCCTACAACGGTATCCCGGAGAAGTCCACTGCCTACAACAGCAACAATGCTAGCCAAAAGCAGTCCAGTTCAGAGTGCTTTAAGCAAAAATACTGCACTGACCAATCCTTCAAACAATGAAAATGAACTAAAAGAGTGCATTGCTGTTGCTCAATTAGGAAAACCATTGGAGGTTGCCACATCTCAAGTCTCTTCTGTGGTTACATCTGAAACCGTATCTTCAGTCCAGGCTTCTGCTCCAGTGACAGTTCCAGCGGCTCCTATAGCATCTCAACAGACCGCACTTCCTCCAAAAGTGTCTTCTCCTAAACCCACACCCACTAATACTTCAGTTCCTACTTCTTCATTAGTGTCTAATATGCCACCCCCAACCTCTGCCTCTGGAACGCTTCAACTCTCTAGTGTTGTTGCCAGTTCTTCTCCACTCTCTAGTTTGCCGGCAGTTTCTGTTGCTGCATCTGCTGCTGCTGTTCCAGCATCTCTCACTACAACTTCTGGCTCCTCCACATCTACACAGCTCTCTGGTGAACCGCAGCCACTCTCAGTGCCAGAGACTAGTGCACCTGACACCACTGAAACAAAAGAAGCACCTGCCGATGCTCCTAACATCTCAGGTAACTGCTTGATTGCATAAAGGCAATTTCATTAGTTACTTCAAGAGTTGGATTCTCATGTACATTTATAAAACTATTTGCACGTACGAGAGTATTCTTTGTCAAAAATCATACTTCTGAGTAGGTAGTATTTTCAGAGGTTTCTCTCAAAGTACATGAAAGTATGTGACTGTTTAGCTGGGAGAAAAATAGCATCCCGGTTAACATCCTGGTTACTTAAACAGTGTGTATCTATTGCGTATAGCTCTTATTGTCAGATTATGTGTAAAGAGATTATCATTGTCATCTTCTAAGGAAGCTTTGGGTCATGACTGAAAGGACAAGATCTCGGATACAAGTGGCCAAAATGAGTTTCCTTCGCTGGGTGGCAGGGCGCAACCTTATAGATAGGGTGAGGAGCTCTGTCAGCCGGAAGGAGCTTGGAGTAGATTTGATGCTCCTCCATATAGAGAAGTCAGCTGAGGTGGCTCAGGCATTTGTTTCGGATGCCTACCTAGAGAGGTGTTCCAGGCATGTCCCCCCGGGAGGAGGCCTCGGGGAAGACCCAGGACACGCTGGAGGGAATATGTCTCTCGGCTGGCCTGGGAATGCCTTGGAATCCCCCCGGAGGAGCTGAAGGAACTGTTTGGGGAGAGGGAAGTCTGGGGTTCTCTCCTAAAGGCTTATTTATACTTCTGCGTCAAACACCGGCGTATGCTACGGCGCTGACGCATAGCCCTTCCCCGTGGCCATCGGCATCACTGACGTGCACCTCTCAAAAAATGTAACTACACATCGCAACAACGCGTAGCGCAAGCTCTGTGATTTGTCGGCTTGGTAGCGCTGACGAGTCTGGGCGGGACCGAGAGCCGCGCAAATGGCGCGAGCCTGATGGAGCGATTGTTTACAAGTGTGAAGTCCCGTGAAGGAGCTCTGGATGGAAAGTTTTGTTTTGTGTTTACCTCATAGTTAAAGTTGTTGCACGTCCGCCATTTCCTGCCTCAAAATGAGCGAGTTTGAGTCACTTGTACATCCAGGAAGTGTTCAGGAAAAGCACAGCAGCAGCGAAGAAACTCAACACAGAGGAACATTTACGCCTCACTGCCCACTAGCGTTTCGGAAGTGTTAATGCAGACCAACAGAGACAGCGCGCAGAAATATAAATGCACAGCTGCGCGCGTTGCCTGCGCCGTGAGTTACGCCGGTCACTTGACACAGAAGTATAAACCAGGCTTAAGACTGCTGCCCACGCTACTCGGCCCCTGAATAAAAAAAATCAATAGAAAGAAAATCATGCTGTAGAATGGCCCAGCCAATCACCTGTCCTAAATCCAATAGAAAATACAAAATAAAGCTCAAATTTGGTAGACGAGACCCACAGAACCATCAAGATTGACACTGGAAGTCTCACACCTGAGCAATGCATGTGACTTCGTTCTCTTCATTAAGCCCCCATCACCCAAAAGCCTTTTATAGAAAGTATTAAACACATTTCAGTAGTTCAGTACCCTCTGCTTGTGTCAGTACATTATTACACATAATTACTATTTCAGTTTTCTTTTGTTTGATTTTTTTTTTTTGTATTGTTTGTGTTTTTACCCAAATCTGCTCCAATTCCATGTCAACAACTCCTTTAGAAATATTATTCCCCTGGAAAAAACATAACATGTTCAATTCTTATTTCCCCCGCTGTGATTGAAAACAGTGATAAGTTTTGATCTTTGACAAGCAATGCTAGGTATATACCAGGCAGGCCCGTGCAGAGACCGTCCAAAGGGAATGTGCAGGATAAATTTTTTAAAGGGGGGGGGGGGGGGGGGGAGTTGTCTACTAAAGAGCGGTGTTGTCGCACGCGTACTCAAGAGCGGTGTTGTCGCGCGCCTACTGAAGGGCGGGACCGAGGGTGTGTCACGTCGCGGGGGCATGTTTGATCATTTTGGAAGGCCACTTTCTATCCAAGACTAAAAAGGGCATGTGCACTGCACAGGTTGAGCCCTATGTGTGCACGTGCCTGATACCAGGGGTGTCCAAACTTGGTCCTGGAAGGCCGGTGTCCTGCAGATTTTAGCATCAACTTGCCTCAACACACCTGCAAGTATGTTTCTAGTAAGCCTAGTAAGAGGTTGATTAGCTAGCCCAGGTGTGTCTGATTGGGCTTGGAACTAAACTTTGCAGGACCGAGCTTAGACATGCCTAGTATATACAGTTTTCCATTCTGTGACACCTTCAGTACTGCGTGACCCAAGTCAGCTTCCAGGATGAAATTGGCAAACACAAAAGTAAGATTCGTGAACAGTGTTTAGCACAAAGTTCATTTCATTGTCTTGTTTTTTTGTTAACAGGACAAGGTGTTACCACTGCAGCAGAGCAAGGGTAAGAAAACTGCATTAATAAGCTACACACTATCTTCATGCTCACAACCATGTGTGAAGACTGTCTGACCTCTGCATCATCATTTTAATTTCTATGTGATTCTCTGAATTTTAAAATGGCTGTGTTTCATACCTTTGTTGATTCAGTGTTTCAATCAGCGTAATTTTATTAATCTGAATGATCTCACCTCATGACACTAATCATGGAATGATTCATGAAATCATTCTTTAACCTGATCTGTACTCAAATATGGGGAAGGAGGAAAAAATGTTGTTCAGCATCAAAGCAGTTTACCGCTGTTTTTCCACTTCTATAACAGATGGGCAAAGAAAAGAAAGACGCCCGTCAACTTAGCCCCAAGGTATGTATATACCAGACCTGTAGATCCCCTGCACGGGTCCGTGCGCAGGGCAGCATGACCGTTTAGTAAATATGGTCATTACAAGACGGACGTTATCTGTGGTAGATGAGGAAAAACAGCAAGTATGAATTCCTCAGTTGCACAAGGGCCAGAAGTGCTCATTTGCTCAATTTTAAAACAGCAGAAAACTAGTGTGTGTGTGTGTCTGTGTGTGTGTTTATATATAGCATACAAGTGACTGTACGAATGCAGACTAACTACGCTCTGTGAACCTTCTGGTTGATTTGTTTTGTCTCCGTTGCCCTTCTTCCCTGTCCAGGGATACAAGGGCCTCCACTGAGAAGGCTAAAGGTCCTAGTCGACGAAGCTCACGAACAGACAAGGAGCCCGAGGAGGAAGCATCTGACAACGGACAGAGAAAAAGAGCTGCTCGGCCTGGCTCGGCTTCTTCTAACACGGGAAAAGGTCACTAGTTCTTATCATCAGTGATGGGATGTTCAGATCATTTTATCGACTCGGACCTTTGAGTTATGACCATCAGCCACCCTCCACTCATTTCGTTTAAGTAGAAACTAGTTTAATTAAAACACGTTGATTCTCTAACACATAAAAGTTCTTGATAGTGACAAAACTATAATAGAGCCTTCAAATAAGAATCCATAAATGGTCAAGAACATTTACTTACCTGGGTCTTCAGGCTATTTAATCTATTAGCTATCTATTATTAGTTCAGTGGTCATCGTCTTAAACTAAAGCAGCCTGTGCCCAAGATTCGAGTAGTTTCTTCAGCACATATTAAAATGTACAGATTGAGATAAAAAAGGGTATTAATTAATGTGGTATCACTTTATAATAACTACACACTATAAATCATTTATTAAGCATTAGCAAATAGTGAATTCATTATCTGTTAAGCATTAACTCTACATTAATAAACGTTAGTAAACAGTTTATAACTGCAGCTACAAATGCTCTATTCTTGACTTATCACCATATTTAAAATGTGCTTAATAATTGTATTTTCATACTTAGTAAATGATTTATTTTTCTTTACTAAATTAAGTATCAAATTATTTACAAACCATTTGTATTTAAGAGTAGTTGAGGGTTTTTAGGATCATTCAGAATGAGTTAGTAAATGATTAATAAACTATTGAAATCAACATTTATATGTCTTATTATTCAGGCATATATTAATGGTCACTATGTATGTTAATAAATGCTTTATTAACTCAACTTCATGCAGTTTTGTGACCAAATCTAAAGTGAGGACTATTCATGCTTTATAAATCCTTTATAAATGACAAATAAAGGCTCAGTTAAATTCTAAACAGGGAAAAAAGACATTATTCATTCCTATTCAATTAAAGATACACAAATGAAACTGTACTTCAAATAAAAAATAAATATTTGCAACCTGAATTAAAATAAAATCACTGTAGAGTTCAAACATTGCATCTTATTAAATTGTTTAATTATTATATTGTTGTTTCATCCAGTTTTGTTGTATTTTGACACTCCTGTTATTCAGCAATGTTTAAACTTTACAGTAATTTTACATTTTAGAAAAGATTGCAAAGATTATAGTTCATTTGATTCTGAGCCTTTATTTGTCATTTATAAGGGACTTATAAAGCATGAATAGTCCTCACTTTAGATTAGGTCACAAAACTGCATAAAGTTGAGTTAATAAAGCATTTATTAACATATTAGTTAATTATTAGTATATGCCTGAATAATAAGACATATAAACGTTAATTTCAATAGTTTATTAATCGTTTACTAACTCATTCTGAATGATCCTAAAATTCCTCAACTACTCTTAAATACTACTGGTTTGTAAATAATGTGATACTTAATTTAGTAATGAAAAATAAATCATTAACATAGTATGAAAATACAATCATTAAGCACATTTTAAATGTGGTTATAAGTCAAGAATAGAGCATTTGTAGCTGCAGTTATAAACTGCTTACTAACGTTTATTAATGTAGAGTTAATGCTTAACGCATAATGAATTCACTATTTGCTAATGCTTAATAAATGATTTATAGTGTGTAGTTATTATAAAGTGTTACCATTAATGCCTCTAGTCCTTAATCAGGTTGTTCTTTCATCATAACTTTAGATAGCTAGCTCTTTACAGCTCTCACATGGTCGCACACTGAAGATAAGCAGGGCTGAATCTGGTGAGTACCGGGACGGGAAACCACATGGGAAAGAATAGGTTGCTGTTAATGAGGCCAGCAAGGGGTCTGTGTGAGTCCTAATGCCCCAGTATAGTGATGGGGACACTATACTGTCAGTGAGCACCATCTTCCGGATGTGAAGTTAAACCGAGGTCCTGACTCTCTGTGGTCATTAAAAATCCCAGGATGTCTTTAAAAAAAAATAAAAATAAAAAGAGTAGGGGGTATCCCTACCTATACCTTTGTATAATTAGCACTTCCTGTGTGTACTAGAGTTGGGCTGATAGACGATGCCATCATCCATCGCTGATGGCCGACAGACACCACGTTGCTGAGCCGGCATCGCGATGCCCCGCCCCGTTGCAAATCCGCTCGCGAAAAATACACACTCTGGCCCCGTTTACACTAATGCGTCTTAATTTTTTTTATGGCATTTTAGAGCGAAAATGATGCACATCCACTCTGGCGTTTTATCTAGCATTTCTGAGCAGCCCTCCTTCCACATTACTGCTGAAAACGCACATCACGTGACCACAAACACACACACACACTGCCATGCGCTCGAGACAGCGGGGTCCAGGCAGTCAGCGGGTAAGTAGACTAGTTAAATTTTTCGCTTTCATGCTTGTTCTTAGTAATTTTAGTGAAAAGAAAACGTCAGATACTGTTGGCTGGTTCCTGTTGGTTGTGCACCTTAATTACCAAAGTTTGTCTACGCCATTATAACGACACCAATCACTCTGCCAGTTCACGAGTCCCGCGGAAAAAGTGATTGACAGGTGGTAATTATGTCTGTAACTTATCCTTATTCATTTATGATTTGGTTATGGGTTAAACAAAGACCATGCGGGTCAGGTAGTTGAAACGCGTCTCACTATAGTTGTTAAACGTGATAATTAATCTTGTCTCTAACGACTCTTCGATCTTTTGAATCTATCAGGTAACGTGTCACAGCGTCAGTACGCTGCTTCAGTCTTTCACACTTGTACTTTTAGCGAAAACCTCAGATACTGTTGGTTGTGCACCTTTTTTACCGACCGACCTCCCGCGGAAAAAGTGATTGACAGGTGGTAATTTGTGTGCAACTTATCTTAATTTATTTATGATTTGTTTATGGATGAAACAAAGACCATGCGGGTCAAGTAGCTGAAACGGTAGGCTACAAATAATTAATTCGTTATGAATTAATTATTTATTCATAATCAACCCAGCTCCGCCTATGACGACGATGCCCATCGTTTGCCCATCGCGATGTTTCACATTAGACGTCGTACGATGCCAAATTGGTCGACATCGCCCAACCCTAGTGTGCGCATTCACAAATTAACGAATCAATCTCTTAGTCACATTCAAAATGAACCAATCATTCAAGAATGACCCATCGTTAGTAGCCACCTAGATCAAAACAAGCAGAAATATGTTCCTCTCTGTACTTTTTATTGTCTATTATTAAATTATTATTATTATTATTAATAGCTAGGATGCGTTTAATGATCCACTTTATATCACTGTTTACATCAAATTAACATTTATTATTATGATTGATCCCTAAAGTACCATTTTTTCCCTGCTGTCTTGCAGAATCAAACACTGGAGCCAGTCCCACCCAGGCAAAGCGAAGGAAGTCGAAGTAATCCCGACAGCTGAATAAACCTGTGAATTGTACATTATTAGTAGTTTTATCTGCTGTTTTTTTCCTATTGCTCTAAGGTAAACCTGTACAGAAAGTTTTTTCTTCCTATTTTTAATCCTGATACTGTATTTTGTCTCTGGCTACTAGATGAGATCACGTGTAGAACTGTGTAGGATGTGTTTGTACGTCATTGTTTTGGTGTGACATTTTTTTAATTATTAATATTCATCAATTCTGGATTAATCATGTGAGGCAGACTTAAAATCACATCTGCAGCATCACAATGTTAATAATGTGACCGAATGAGAATTTTAACGATCCCCCCCTCCCCCATCATGAATTAATTGTGCATTTCAATACTGTCAGCACCCGCGTTCACTCATTTAGCCCCCTGAATCACATGCATTAAACTATTTTTACAAGTGTACACTTGACTTGTGTTGTTTTTTTTATCAGTAACACATGTTAGTGGAAGCTCATACACAAACTGGGGTGTTTCTATCATGAGAGCAACATAAACAAGAGGGGTACTAGACAATTGACTCTATGCACAAACTTTGCTGACCTGTTGTAGAAAAGTAGTCAGTCCCTCAGCTTCCGCATAGCACGTTCTACAGTGAAATCTTACAGCGCTAACGCTAAATTCTGAGCATGGCAAAGAAGGGAGATTTACACTTAGATTAATGAGGATCCTGTGCCAGTGGATGCCCAGCATCTGGAACATCATTATTGTTCAGTTCCACAACCCACGGCAGATGATTAATGCACCGGATCAGGCCGACAGTCTCCGTGTGGAGGTGGAGTGACTGAAAGGAGATTGCTTCGATGCTGCTTTTGGTGTTACACAGCTCTTGATCTTAAAGGGATAGCTCACCCAAATATGAAAATGTACTCATTTACTCGCCTTCAAGACGTCATTAATCAGTTTACAAACACAAAGTGGAGTTTATTTATAAACTAATTTCGAGAGGATCACGTGCTTATGATTGATCACAGCTGGTCAGTTCATGATTCACCAATCAGATGACTCCTAAGCCACTATAAATACTCTAAGTTCCATATTACAGCCATCTTCATTTTGAAGAATCCCCTCATCCACTCCTCCTCCTTTCCTAGATGGGTGGCCCAATGGTTAGCACTGCTGCCTTGCAGCAAGAACGTCACTGGTTTTAATCCTAATCAAGCCAGCCGACGTTTCTGTGCTGAGTTTATACGTTCACCCCGTGCTCACGTGGGTTTCCCCCGGTTTCCTCCCACCGTCCAAAAACATGCAGCTTAAGTTAATTGACTATTCCAAATCGGCACCATAGACATGCTGCTAGTAAGTAGTTATCTCCTAAGAGCAATCACTATCTGTTCATTAGCTACTACAGCAGGGGTGTTCCTGAGATCTACCTGAGCTCAAACTCCCCTCTCACCTTGCAAACGGGGAGGAGCCCCGGGCTCAAGGATCTTCTGATTTTATGTTCCCGGGACAGCATGCCAAACAAGCTTTATAATCAATCATCAGCTAAGTGTGAACTCTTCAATACTCAGATGAACTCCAGTAACACTGATTTCCATGTGGAAAAACTAATAATATTAAATGGTATTCCAACAACAAGTCGTCTTTATTCTGAAGTTAAGTTTGTTTTATTTGCTATCATGATTCGCATCAACTTGAAACGGTTCTGAAATTAGAAAATAATTATAGGGTGGTGCATGATTTCATTTTTTGGGAACCAGTTGGATTGTTGGAAGATTGTCGGGTGTTGCCAACAAATGAAGAAAGATTGATAAATGGATAAATTTTTAAATTACCTAAATTACTAATAGTCCTGCCCTAAAGGGCTGATTGTCTCCTTAAAAGGACATGAAACCTCCTCTTTCGATCAAGTCTACCTCAGATTTCTTTCAAAAAATGCTTTATGATGGGCGTAGAGCACTGAGCAGAGGGAGGAGGGGGCGTGGCCAGCAGAGCAGGGGAGTGAACAACTGTTGTCAGTCGGCTCACAAAATGAGACACAAACCATAAGGAGACACGAGATTTTTATAGTTTACAAAGTTAAAATGCAAAGAAATAAACATTAATTTAAAGTCCTGCTACATTTGTTATTCACAATTTTATATAGACATAACCACAATTTGTTATATCATCATAAAAAATAATCTGATTTATAATAATTTATCATTATTTGTAATCGTCTTGTTTTGATCAACCGGTCTGAACGAACTGATTCATTAGAAGTGACTCACGGTTCTGAACACTTACAGTACTCAACATGAGTTTACTCATCATCACAGATATTTTTTATTAATATTTTCTATAGGACGCTTTACGATCATATATTTGTGCATATAACATAACTCATTTTATATTTATCATTATTGTAGTCGTCTTGTTTTGATGAACCGGTCTGAACGAACCGATTCATTAGAAGTGAGTCACCATACAGTGCTCAGCATAAATGAGGAAGCCCTCACAGATCTTTAATTTGAATTAATATTTTCTATAAGATGCTTAATAATTACATATATGTGCATATAATATATCTCCTTTTATAGATATAGTAGTCGCTTTGTTTTGATGAACCTGAGCAAACCAATTCACTAGAAGTGACTCACCGATCTGAACTCTACAAAACTGGACAAACTGATTCATTCCTCAGGTGCAGTTAATTAGTCTCATCAATAGGGAGAAGAGCTGAGAAGCGCCTAGAAGTGGACCCGTGTTGTATCCGTTATCGAGGAAGTGATCTTTACATTGGATCTCGTGTTGTTTGCGTCTTCTTGAAGGAAAAAATCTTCTTGGTAGCAAAGTCTGAGGGAAGGACACGTGGACTGAACAGCGGCTCTGCGGGTGATGGAGTTGTGTCTGTACGGTCAGATGCTGTCCTGCGGTCAGCTTATGTCTCTGGAGGAGCTGCTGCAGGTCCAGGATCAGCCGCTCAGTGAGGAGCAGGCCTGGGCTCTGGGTTTCCAACTCTGCTCGCTGTTTTCTCATCACACCCGGAGGACTGTCGTGTCTGCAGCCGCCGACGGTGTTTTACTGTCCGCCGACGGCAGCGTCTCCCTGAGGCCGGTCAGCAGTATTACCGGTGAGAACACTAACATGAGAAATAAAAACATTGACAAGGCACGTGCACACATAGTGCACACCTGTGCAGTGCACATGCCCTTTTCAGTCTTGGGTAGAAAGTGCCTTTCCAAAATGATCTGAAGTGCCCCTTAACCCCCCCTATAATTTATTATTATAAATCTGATTATTTTAATGATGATATAACAAATTGTGGTTGTGCGTTTATGAAATTATGAATAACAAATGTAGCAGGACTTTAAATTACTCTTATTTTAACTTTGCAAACTAGTAAATGATGTGTCTCCTTATGGTTTGTGTCTCATTTTGTGAGCCGACTAAGTAACTTAAAGTAGCTTAATTTTGCAGCTTGGAACATCATTATTATTATCATGATAATACTGTATAATCTGATGAAAGCTTTAATTATACACAACAAGAAAGGTGGATTCCATTGTAATGTTATAAATACAGTTCAAATTTTTTATTCAACATCTCGTCTGCAGGTGATTCCCTCGTCATCGAGACAGAGGAGCAGGTAGGTGATGAAGCTGTTTTCAGATGCATGATCCCATACACGTTCATGTCTGAGTTTGTTGAGGTGTAGTAAACTTGAATTTACACAGACTCATGGAGACTGGTCACTTTGGGGACAAAATTGAGTTCCCCATGAGTTAACATGCTTCTACATCACACAATTATTATTTATTATATAAACATTTTGAGTGCCTTTTCAGCAATATTCAGATTGTTGGCGTACATCACAGCACCAAATACTTAAAGACGTTAGGCTGTTTATTATCAAACCTTAACATTTTCACATTTAATTTGACCTATGGCATAAAAGAAAGTCATTTGAGATATAAATTCTGCATATATACAAAATGCATCTTGGTTTTCTCCAGTAGTTTTACAGCAGATGACGCTCTAGGCTAGTTTTTTACAGTAGATGGCGCTCTAGGCTAGTTTTTTACAGCAGATGGCGCTCTAGACTAGTTTGTAACAGCAGACAGCGCTCTAGGACAGTTTTTTAACAGCAGATGGCGCTCTAGGCTAGTTTGGAACAGCAGACAGCGCTCTAGGACAGTTTTTACCAGCAGATGGTGCTCTAGGCTAGTTTTCAACAGCAGACAGCGCTCTAGGACAGTTTTTAACAGCAGATGGCGCTCTAGGCTAGTTTGGAACAGCAGACAGCGCTCTAGGATATAACAGCAGACGGCGCTCTAGGACAGTGTTTAACAGCTGATGGTGCTCTAGGACAGTTTTTACCAGCAGATGGTGCTCTAGGCTAGATTTTACCAGCAGATGTCGCTCTAGGCTAGTTTTCAACAGCAGACGGTGCTCTAGGACAGTTTTTAACAGCAGATGGCGCTCTAGGCTAGTTTGGAACAGCAGACAGCGCTCTAGGATATAACAGCAGACGGCGCTCTAGGACAGTGTTTAACAGCTGATGGTGCTCTAGGACAGTTTTTACCAGCAGATGGTGCTCTAGGCTAGATTTTACCAGCAGATGTCGCTCTAGGCTAGTTTTCAACAGCAGACGGTGCTCTAGGAGAGTGTTTAACAGCTGATGGTGCTCTAGGACAGTTTTTACCAGCAGATGGTGCTCTAGGCTAGATTTTACCAGCAGATGGTGCTCTAGGCTAGATTTTACCAGCAGATGTTGCTCTAGGCTAGTTTTTAAAAGTAGATGGCGCTCTAGGCTAGTTTTCAACAGCAGACGGTGCTCTAGACTAGTTTTTAACTATGTACTACACTCCAGGACAGTTTTTAACAGCAGACGGCTCTCTATGCTTTACAAACAGCCATACTCTGATCGCCTCCAATTTTATTCACAACCACTTGAATCTTTCCTAACGTTTATTATTGTTAATGATTAATTTAGATTCAAGTGAATTACAAAATTGAGGTCCCCATGGGCAAACATGCACACAGAATGACATTTTGAAAATGTGAAAATGCAGATTGTTTTCTGCGAGAGTGGAGGTTGGGGTAGGGGGAGATTATGTCTATGAAAGTCTCCCTACCGGGATATAGGAACGTGTGTGTGTGTGTGCGTGTTCAGGCGGTGGAGTTTGTGGGTCGTCTCGTGTACCTGAGTCTGGACTGGGGTCTGGAGACGCAGGTAGAGCGAGAGCTGAGCGAGACGCTGGAGATCCTGCTGTGTCAGATGACCAGAGTGACCTGCCGTCAGCCCGTCTGCTCCATCGCTGATGTCATCCAGGTATGCTGACATCATCGCTCCATCCGACCAATTGCAGGAAATAGATGCATCAAAGCAGGAGTGCTATGTTGTGTTTTTGGGTCAGGTCTGTAGGAAGCGTCTGCGCAACCCCGCTCAGGCTGATCAGCACTATAAGAGCGTGTGCCGCAGTCTGTTCCTGCACAGCGCTGAGCTCTTCCAGTATCTGCAGATTGTTCAGCAGTCCAGGAAGGTGAGAGACTTATAAGGCAGATCTTATAAGGCAGAGTTATGTTTTTTTTTTGTTGCTGTTTTATGTAAATAGTGTCTTCACATTTGAAAGATTTGGTATTATTAAAACAATATGCCACAATGTACCATTTCAGCATTGATATTACAGTGCAGGCATCGACTATAACAGTCAGGGTGGAGTCAGGATATTTGACAACTGTGATTTATGGAGCCACTGTAAAGTTTAACTAACAGAGGGAAAGTTTGATATTTGCATGCATTTTGCAAGGACTGTTATTATACTGTAAGCACCTCAAGAGACTTTAATAAGCTCTTATGCATTAAAAAGGGTCTTTATTTGGTTTTGGGGGTCTCCAACAGAAGGCTGATCTGCATGCATGGTCAAAAAACACTTGCATTGTCTTATGATATGCATTTATTTTTACCTAATGAATCACTGAATGAATCATATGGGAGTCGTTGGGATACGACTCCCAAATGATTCGTTCAGTGATTCATTTGTTCCCAAACCCCTCCTGATTGATCAGATGACCCAGTCTGTTGTGATTGGTCGACTGGGTTCAGTTAAAGTGGGAAAATATGATACGCTGGTGTTTCGGAGTATGGAAAAACTGTCTCTATGATGTTTTAATATCAATTGTTTCTATTTTATGTATACTTGTCCCTTTTTATTCCTCATGTAAAGCACTTTGAATTGCCACGGTGTATAAAATGTGCTTTATAAATAAGCTTGCCTTGCCTATACATATCAGCTTGTTGTTGGAGACCCCCAAAACCAATCCATGACCCTTTATAAGACACTTTAATAATGTGGGATCACAGAGCACAAAAAATTTCAAGTTTTATATATTAAAGTAACTGTGGCTCAGTGGTTAGCACTGTTGCCTCACGGCAAGAAGGTCACTGGTTCGAGCCTCGGCTTGGTCAGTTGGCATTTTTGTGTGGAGTTTGCATGCTCTCTGTGTTGACGTAGGTTTCCTCCGGGAGCTCTGGTTTCCCCTGACAGGCCAAACACATGCGCTATAGGGGAATTGATTGACTAAATTGGCCAAAGTGTATGAGTAAATGTGAGTGTGTTTGGTTATTTCCCAGTTATGGATTGTGGCTGGATTGGCATCCGCTGTGTACATATGCCGGTATAGTTGGCAGTTCATTCCACTGTGGCGACTCGTGAAATAAAAAGGGACTAAGCCGAAGGCAAAGTAATTAATGATTGAATATATTAAAGTAAATTTGTATCTACATTATTAAATGAAGTTTTTAATTTTAAAGCCATTATTAATGTAATTTAGCAATTAACTACTTGAAATAAAATAACTAATTTTAATTCACACAAATAAATAAATAAAATAATAAAATAAAAAAGTAAATGGTCACTGGGAGTGGCTTTGAGCATCAGATATCAATCTCACTTTGCTCACAGCTGATTAGTTCAGTTTGGGTTTGCATTCTGCAACCTAGAATTAAACCTGCACTGGAGCAGGTAAGCAAAGTAGTTAACATGGAGACAGGTTGTTTCTCAATATGCGTTCTTCTCGTGTTCTCGTGTAACGTCATTATCAGCTGCCAAAGTTCAGTTCCAATACTCAAGACTGCAGGAACAGGATGCATGAAACTTCCCGCATGTGTTCTTGATATTAAGGATGCAGCGATGCAGACTTGAACACCGATCTCGCTCTGGAAGTCCCAGAAGTCAATGCGACTTGAGGTTGGAAGCTATGCGTTAGATTAATTATTTAAGTTCAGAGATTTAACTTATTTACCTTAGGAGTTTTCCTAAATGAGACGGCGAATATAAGCATCACCATGAACGTCTTAATAAAGGAATAAACACATTAAAGGTGTTTATTTGCTAAAATTCATATTAAAATCAGTTTTATTTATATTGTGCAATGTATATTTATAATGTTTTATGCTGAGTTTATATTTTGAAAATGGGAAAAAAAAACAAATCATTGTATGAGTGCTGTAATGTTAAAATTATTTACCATTAAAAACACGTGAAGGTCACGTGACCATCAGGAAGAACGCAGCATCTCATTTCTCACAGGACGCATTCTGTTCTCGCGGTCTCCTGAGTTCGTTCTTCCGAGGACACCTGGCAAGACCGCTTTCCAGAAGAACACAAGTCCGTTCTCTGCGTTCTTGGAATTGAGAAAAGTCCAACGAAAACCAACCTGCCCATTTTTTAGTACTTTTTTTTTAGCTTGCTCAAACTAAATACAAACCTGGGTTGAAAATCTAAACTGGCTTTGTGCAACAGGCCTGTGCTGTTTTAGGAGTCACATGTCATTTCCTGTATTTCGCATGCTCTCAACAGAGTCTGCAGAAACTGCTGGAATCCGAGACTCAAATAGTGGCGAAAGTGTCCACAGACTGGGTGAGCAGAACTGAGTGCAGATTTACACTGTTTATTATTATTATTAACTTAAAACAGGAAAGGTTTGCGCATGGTTTCCATTGCAGGTATTTGTGTGGAAGGATCTGGTGGAGGAGCTGAGCAGAGGTGTGGTGTTGAGGCCATCAGCTAAGAGTCTGACTGTAAAGAAACGTCCAGTTCCTGTGGAAATTCCTCCATTTCACCAGCTCCTGCGGGACATCCAGAGCCGGCGCTACACACTCCGCAAGGTTCAGGTGTGTGTGTGCGCGCTTTCACTCCTGCTTTTATTCATTTCCAATCATTTTTCCTATTGTTTTTATGATTGCCAGTTAATTCCACTGGATTAATGGCCATCATCTTGCATTCATAGGATGTGTCAGATGGACAAAGAAAAGCAGACGCTCATCAGACTCTTCTAGAGTTCATCCGCTCACGGCCAACATTGAGACCGGTGAGAATATAGCATTAAGACACATTTAATATTTTGAAGTTCCTGATTAATGCTGAGTTCAAGATGGATTGACAACAGGGGGGTTTACACTAAGGCCGTACTCGCACTATGTACAGTTGCCTCAAACCGGACCAAAGCACGCTTGTCCCCCCTCCTGTCTCCCACGACGACCCGCACTCACACCATATCGGGCCTCGGCACGCTTACGTTATCGCTGCTGCGCTGTTCAGTGAGAAGCACTCTCTCACTCAGCAGCACAGTGGAGATTTCTCTAGTTATATCGTGTCAGTGGTTTGATATGCAGTGACATGCAGTCAAATATTTCACCAAACAGTCCTTAGGGATGCGGGGACACGCAGTCAGATATTTCGCCGAACACATCCGCCACTTTTGGCGCTCATAATCATAAAGCTCTCGTGCTGCAGGAATGAGGAGGTCTGCTGAAGGCACGCAGCTGTCGTGCAGTGAGGGGTTTGCGTCTTTAATAAACTACGGCAGTTTGCGTTCACTGAACAGTAAGAATGATTAATAAATCCATATGAAACAGCCCCTTAAAAGTCACGTCTCACTTTCAGTTTCGGCCTTTGGCGCGTTTTGCACTCACACACAAGCGTACCACGCCAAAGCCCAAGTGAACTGGGCTCAAGTGAACTGTGCCTGAGCCCGACTCAGTGCACTCACACTTCTCAAACGATCCGGGAAACGGGCCTGGGCACGGTATGGATGGCATAGTGTGAGTAGGCCCTAAATGACTTTACGATAGAAAGAATTGCCGACAATTTTGTCCAGGTCTAAAAACTTTCACAACCAAATAAATGACACAAAAACAACACACGATTACGTAATATTGCCTTTAGTGGGGTAGAAAATGTACTTATTTTGCTCACCTGGAAGGGAATTAGCAATTTCTCCTTCACCTTTTTCATTTTCGGCCCAGTTGTGGTATTGCTCAGATGACATGGCATTCATTTCTTGGGTCCAAATGAACTGAAAGTGAGCGCTTTTAACTTCTCCCCCATCCACCTGCTGGCCTGCAGATACACACACTAGTGGATGCGTCTCTTTTATTGGCTGTAGGTCATTTCTGATGTTATTTTCAGTCAGAACTCATTTCACACGGCATGATTTGAAACTCCGACAGCTCCAGATATTTAGCATGCCAAATATTTCATCGGCGATTCTCTCAGATGGCGTCCTCTATAGTTCACACTGTGTGATTGTCACTCGCGTGAACGAGCACTGATTTGCCTGTGGTTTCGGGTATTTGTCAGTGGTTTCTCAAAACCTGTTGGCTAAAATCATGCAGTCTAAACTCTGCATAAAGGATTATTCAGCCAAGCCAAACTAAATAAATAAATAAATAAATCATGTTTATTTTGCTAAGAGACATTAGCCCCTTTCAGACATACCTGCCAACACTCCTGCTTTTCCCGGAAGTCTCCTATATTTCAGACCTATCTCCTGTTTTGGTCTCCTGGAAAACTCCCGGAATTCAACCCCACCCTGTTCCTCAGCTTTTTGGTACAGTACAAAGATGTATTGAATTGAATTGAATCATCTCCTCTTTTATCCTCAGGCCTCCGAGCGCAAGATGGGCCTGAAGCCTAAAAAGCAGAGCAGTCTGCATGAGCTGCTGATGGAGGAGATCCGCTCGGCTGACCACTCCAAACGCCTGAATCGCAGCCCACGACACCACAACAGTACAGTATTAGGATCTGCTTGTGCATGACGTGTGTTCCTGCACGACAGGAGAAGAGGCTGCAGTTTCAAGAGCGCATTTCTAGGACTCCATATTATATGGCCTTACTGTAACACAACCCTTAAACCCAACTTACAGGAAACGTGGAAAGCTAATGTCAAATATACAGTTGGGTATGATTGTGCAAGGTAGGCGTTAACTTCAAATGTAGTGTTTAAGGCTCGAACACACCGGGACACTTTTCGTTTGTGTTTATTGTCAGCATTTTTCCAAGACATTTTTCCGGATTTAAACCCAAGCGATTTTTCACTGGTGTCGTGCAGAAGAGTATGCAAAATCACTCCAAAAATCACACAACTTTAAGCTTCTGACATCCGCTTGTAACACAGAAGAAGACAAAGTTGACAAGCTTGTTGTTAAAGTTGCTGGCAACTTGAACAAGCATAGTTCAAGCAGCAGCTCCAGCTTTAGCGAGGAATGATTATTATTATTGTTCAGTAAGCATCTGGGCATCATCTTTAATGTGCGCTCACATTGACAGTTTTGCGATTGAGCCAAGTGCGGTTTACTGTGGCTGCGTCTGAAAATGCCCACTAATTAGTAGGTAATGCATTTGAATATAAATGTACTACTCGGCCGTTGGAAAAGTGCGTTCTATACAGTATGAATGTTATTCGGGCATACTTCATCCGCCATTTTGTCATGGTCACGTGACCTACCTGCGTCAGTTGCGTCGCTTCACTCCCATTCATGAATTCTCTCGCGGGGCATCATGGGATGGTGCAGCATGCATGGGATGCACACTTTAGAATCTCACTGGAAGTAGTAAGTCATCCGGGTACTTCTTGCATACTGATTTTTGAATTCTATGAATTCGGACATACTACTCGGCTCACATACTGATTTTAGCGTACTGTATAGTATGGAAGAATGCAGTTTTGAACGCAGCCAGCAACTTCAGCAGCTCTGTGCAAGTGAACAAAAGTGCCAATCTGATTGGTGGAGAAGGTTTGGATGCGTCAAAACAAAACTAAACAAATCGAGCATATTATAGCTAGGGGTTTTGTGCGTTGGTGTGCACGATCACATTGGTGCCTTTTATTTAGTCACGAGGCGTTAAACGCCAACAGAAAAGTGAGCAGAAAGCATCCCGGTGTGCACAGGCCTTTAGATTTTCACCCTCTATAGGATGGATCAGGAATAACAGCAGTAAAACTTGGGTCCTAGAAATGCGCTTAAGCCTCTGGTTGTGCACTAGCATACTACTACCCGATGTGAGTACATCACTGGCTGCTGTTTTTCTCTACAGATGGATTGACCGTCCCTGAAGACTCCACTGGTCTGAAAGCTCCTGCACTCAGGATCCGAGCACACGTACGCCTTTAATTCTGGTTTACAGCAGAGCATTCAGTAATGCCAAGAGATAACACTAAGTTCATCACTATGTGAACTGCAATATGTTTGTTTGTTTTTCTTGTAAATGTACAGGATGATTCAGAAAGTCCAGTGCCAGACTCCAACTTCACAGGTGAAGTTTAATGTTTTGTAAATAAGGGATGCTTGAAGATCACTGGCCTGACCATGAAGCTGCATTAGCTGGCTGGCTGGTTAAGTTTCAGTTTCCTTTGCACCAATCTTAGGTTTTAGGAAACATGAAGGCAGCTCGCTCTTTGCCATGATGATATGGAGCAGCTGAGCTAGCATTATGGTATCTAATGCTCAGTTTTGGTGCAAACTTAACTCAAACTTCATGGTACAGAACTAAATGTAAATTACAACTAAATTAAGAAACTAAAGAAAGAAAGAAAACAAGGGGGAAAAAAATCGAAAGAGAAGGAAAAAAAAAAGAGATGAAAAGAAAAAACAAGGTGAAAGAAAAATAAATGAAATGGAAAATGTCAGTGTAAGAGAAAACATTCAAATGTAATAAGAGAAAAGCAAAAAAGAAAATAAACAGAAAAAGAATGAAAAAATTAATAAATGAAAAATAAAACAAAAGAGGAAAAATAAAAGAGCGAGACAAAGAAAGAGAAGGGTGTTATGGTTATAAGGACTATGTGGTTCATTTAGTGGAATAGTCTGAGAACACTTTTTGATCTTGATTGACTTTTTTGAAATTCACTTCTTTAAAAATGTATTTTCATTGAATAATTTAAGTGCATTTTTTCAAAGTGTCTTGATTATCCACTTCCAGACTTCAGAGGTGGCGCAGGAAAGCGGAGGACCAGATCTTTTGCCTGCAACCGGGATCTTCTTAAAGCGGTGCGAAGTAACCATGATCTGCTGAGATTAAGTGTAAAGTTTTACATTTGAAAAGTTTTCTATAAACACAAATTACTCATTAACAAAGATGATATGTCCACTCATTGGTACACAGACAGACAGCTCATTAAATGCAAATAAATAGGCTATCTTTTTATATTCATGAGTTAATTGTTATACTAATGTTGAAATAGTGTCAACACTAGGCTTCACACAAAGTATTAAGACTGAAACTGATCATAAGGTAGCATTTTGCTTTAAATGAGTCTTTATAAAGGGGAGCTATTCTGCCCCTTTTTAATTTTATGTCCCTGGAGTAAGTTTCAAAATACCTCACAAATAGTGCTTTAAAACTCATTTAGGCTTTAATCCTAATTGTGCCGTTTTGTTGACTGTCGCTTTAAATTCAAA
Organism: Danio rerio; assembly: GCF_049306965.1. Classification (NCBI taxonomy): domain Eukaryota; kingdom Metazoa; phylum Chordata; class Actinopteri; order Cypriniformes; family Danionidae; genus Danio; species Danio rerio. Next base: position 2,737,691 of record NC_133198.1, read on the forward strand.
TGAGATTGAGCTCTTTCCAAAATAGGGCGGAGCTACTGATGCCTGTTTGTCAGCATAGTAGCAGATTCAATAACAAGACTAATGTCCTATGCTAATCAGGGAGAGATGGTCACTAGTGGGCGGGGCTTTCCCCCTCTGATGAGGCGTACAAAGGGAGAATGTCAATCAAACTGTTTCTGCAGACTGTTTATATCAAGTGTGATTAATGATATATATATATATATATATATATATATATATATATATATATATATATATATATATATATATATATATATATATATATATATATATATATATATATATTTTTTTTTTTTTTTTTTTTTTTTTATATATAGAAGCTGGTTATATTTACACACTGTTCCCACAAAACTGTTTAAACTCCTTATAAAAGTGTTTTACTTTTTTTTCTCTCCATAATAGGTCCCCTTTAAATGTGGTCAAGTCATTCATGATATTAAATGGACATTCATTCATTCATTTCCTTGTCGGCTTAGTCCCTTTATTAATCCGGGGTCGCCACAGCGGAATGAACTGTCAACTTATCCAGCAAGTTTTTACGCATGTTCTCCCTGCGTTTGCGTGGGTTTCCTCCGGGTGCTCCGGTTTCCCCCACAGTCCAAAGACATGTGGTACAGGTGAATTGGGTTGGCTAAATTGTCCGTTGTGTATGTGTGTATGTTTCCCAGAGATGGGTTGTGGCTGGAAGGGCATCTGGGCGCTGTGTAAAAACTTGCTGGATAAGTTGGCGGTTCATTCCGCTGTGGCGACCCCAGATTAATAAAGGGACTAAGCCGACAAGAAAATGAATGAATGAATGAATGAGTGCATCATCCGGGTAATTAAAGTGCTCTTATTATTTTGAGTTGTCAGTGTGAACGCACTACTTACACTATTTATATTACAAAATGGCGTTGAGTAGTGCATAAGTATGCGATTTGGAACGCGCTTTAGGTCTGTCTGAGGTATTGGGCGGGGCTAACATAACCACACCCCTCCAACTGTCAGTTTTGACTACAAACAGAAATGGAGAGGAGGAGGAGGAGTCTGTTAGGTTTTAGTAAAGCTGCGGTCACACTAGAGTTTGTGTGTGTGAAATTCTGTCATGCTGAGCTGCGAAAAGGGGCGGGATTAAACAAGCTTATTAGACAATAAAAAAGCAAGCGATTGCTCCATGTTTTAAATTTCTGTCCAGAGAGGTCATGTTTTGATCCTCGATTGGTCTCACCCAGTCAAGTGATGCGATTTCACAGGTCGGAGTTCACTAAGCTTGAACTTTGCACCGCAGCAACCTGCGAAATTTGACGCATAACCCTGCGTTTCCAGTCTGACGCATTCGCGAGCGTATGAATGGAAGTCTATGGGAGGAAAAGCCCAGTGTGACCCCAGCTTTACTCTGTTAATGCGGGCTTTTTATCATGTTTTCAACTTTGACCCGGTAATGAATACTATTGCTCGAACTCAACGTGTGTCTTCCTCTTAGGTTAAGAGCAGGAACCAGGGCTCAGTTCTCAAATCCATTGTTGATGTGTTGAAGATGCAGAGTCCTGAGAAGAGAGGAGACGTCAGCAATATGACCTGTGAAAGATACCAAGACTGGCGGGTGAGAAATACTCCCTTAGACTCTAGGATTTCTGTCAAGAATATTATCCAAATCGATACTTATCCTCTCATACAAAAGACTTGGAGATTGTTGTGCAAATCTTAAATAGATCAAGAATTTCTGTGATGTCAAAACACCCTTCAGATTATTTTAAAATCTTGTGAACAATCAATGCTCCCCAGTGTCTGACAGGCCTCAACGCTTTTCGTTTGATGCGCTTGAGCTCAGCCACTCTCACTGACAGAGCTGTGAGAACAACACTATTGGCCATTTTTTTAAAAGGGGGAGGAGCTACTCTGTCCTGCCCTATCTTCATGTTTCAGTTGAGATTACGCCAAACGAGATTTTAAAGCTCCTCATGAGACGTTTAAAATGAATTTTATAAATATGAGATGAGTTAAAAACATTCAGTGTGAGGTGTGTTTCTCAGGTGTGTTCATGCTGCGCGATGAGAAGCCTTTATTTCACCTGGCACAACGTCTGCTCTGTGTGTCACAGGTGAGATCGTTTATCTCTCTGAATCTGGATGAATCTACCAGTCATTAGGTGTTTCTGATGTGTGTGTTTTCGCAGGGTTGTGTGTCCTGGCTGTTGTGTAGAGGTAAGCCTGCTCTGAACGTTTACTTGTTTCATCACTGGCTATGTTTCCATCCAAAGATGCAAATTACTTTTATGCGCAAAACTTGAATATCGCGTAAAATATCATGATTAATGCAGCGTTTTCAACAAGAAACGAAATTCGATGAGGTAGGAGAAGCTGCGCAAGTCCTTTTTCTTGTATAATAAATAACTTTCACCTCAGTCAGTGGGTCGGTGGAGTCTTAAAGTATTAAAAATTGATAAATCAGTGTCGAGAAATTTAAGGCCCTCAAAGTATAAAAAAATTGTAAATGCTATTTTGCAAGGTATTACATTTTGTGTAATTGTTGATTGTGCAATGTATAGTTGCTAAAGTTTGCCTGAATTAAATCTGCGAATATCAGGATGCTGTGTAGTTTACGAAATCCTGCTAGATTTGACATCACGCTGTTTGTTTACTGCAGTAAGGCAACACCATTATTTCTGCAGTTCAATATGCGCCACCTGCTGCATTATCTAGATTTAATAGATTTGTATTCAGTTTATGAATAACGTTTTAGTTTTGGATTAATTTCTTACATATATATTCAATTAACGAAGTTAGAATCATTTCAGCCTCGACTTACGGGATGCATAATAATCTCTGGTTCATGACCGAAGAGACCGACCAGGCTGATGCTCAATCAACATGTTTGACAGATAAGGTGCAAGGCCATTCAGAGATTTAAAAACCAACTCTGAAATTCTTCTCTTGAAGTTTAATTCGGTGTGGGTTAATTTTTACTGCTGAAAGTCCAAACACTGAAGAGCAAATCCATTGATGCGCAGCTCCGCAAGTCCTAAACCAAGCAAGACTGTGGTGACAGTTGTGAGGAACAAACTTCTCCAATGACCAAAGTTAAGGTAAAAACCACGAGAGAAACCAGGCTCAGTTAGCACAACCTTTTCCCCTATGGCCAAACTACTTGTGCAGAGCTGCAGTCTAGATCATTGCAAAGCTGATGAGTCCTCCATGATGAATTTATGCACATCTTGCCGTTTCCATCTAGGTTTTTTATGTGATATTCCAAATTGCGCATGAAAACAGGTGGATGGAAATCTAGCTACTGATGTCTGTGTTTCAACAATGTGTGTTGTGTGTGTGTGGCAGATGCGTCTGCCGTCCCAGCGCTGTGTGAACCTTCCACTCAGCTTCTTCAAGCAGATCGTGATGAAAGACTGTGAGCAGAGCCAGAGAAACTTCTGGAGTAAGCGCTGGTCCTGGAATTCAGCCTGGTGAGTAACTCGAAGGCTAAGAATACACAAGACGTGTCACTCGTATAGTTTTGAATGCGGGAAAAGTGTAACGATCAATATGGTGAATGTAAAGGAGCCAATCATTGATCACTATAGGTTGGGGACTCTCTGGGGGAGGGGCTCGGAGCAGATGTGAGTTTCTGCAGATTTTGTGCGATTCGAACATTTCAAACTGAAACTAAAGAGACTGCTGTTGTTTAATGTTAATATTATGAATCTCCAATCAAATTTTCTTAAACTTAGCAAGCAATTTTGGAGTTTTTGATGTTTCCCTATTCAGACAGAATGCCCGAGCATATTGCCAGAGAAGCAGTCTTACATTTAGTGACGTTTGCTAACGTTTGTTCGATGTACATTTAGTGACGTTTACTATTGTTTGTTCAATGTACATTTTGTGACGTTTGTTTGATGTACATTTGGTGACGTTTGTTTGATGTACATTTAGTGAAGTATATTAACGTTTGATCAATGTACGTTTGCTGACGTTCGTCCGATGTACATTTAGTGACATTTGCTAATGTTTGTTCGATTGTACATTTTAGTGACGATTGATCGACATACATTTAGTGACGTTTGCTAACGTAGGTTCGATGTACATTGACGTTTACTTGTGTTTGTTCGATGTACATTTGCTTTGTACATTTAGTGACGTTTGTTCGATGTACATTTATTGACGTTTATTTGATGTACATTTAGTGACGTTTGATGTACATTCAGTGACATTTACTAACGTTTGTTTGATGTACATTGTGACATTTGCTATCGTTTGTTCGATGCACATTTAGTGATGTTTGTTCGATGTACATTTATTGACGTTTATTTGATGTACATTTAGTGACGTTTGATGTACATTCAGTGACATTTACTAACGTTTGTTTGATGTACATTGTGACATTTGCTAACGTTTGTTCGATGCACATTTAGTGATGTTTGTTCAATTGTACATTTTAGTGACGATTGTTCGACGTACATTTAGTGACGTTTACTAACGTTTGTTCGATGCACATTTAGTGATGTTTGTTCAATTGTACATTTTAGTGACGATTGTTCGACGTACATTTAGTGACGTTTACTAACGTTTGTTCTGTACATTTAGTGACGTTTGTTTAGTGACATTTGCTGACGTTTGTTTGATTTTTGTGATGTTTGTTTGACATGCATTTTAGTGATGTGCTGATCAGTGGTGGAAAAAGTACTGAAGAATCATACCTGAGTTAAAGTACCATTACTTGCCTAATAATGTAGTGCAAGTAGAGTAAAAGTGTCTGTTGTTGTAAATATTACCTAAAGTATGAGTAAAAAGCTTTCAAAAGTAGTCGAGTAGTGAGTATTACACTGTAAAAGCTGATGCATTTACATGTAATTTGTGGATGTGTGTAAACGTAACATTCTATAGTGCGTTTAGTTATTGCCCAGCAGGCACATAGCGTCATAAGACAGCATTTCAGGCCAACGTTATTTTGATGTCCAATAATGACATCAAATAACGTTAATATTTGGTTGATTTTAGATCGTTTGAAAGTGAACAAAATCCAACATCGAGCCAACATTATATTGACGTCAAATACTGACATTTATTCGTCAGGTATAGCAATCGAAATCCACCATCTGATATACGTGATAGTGATAACGTCCACACAACGTCAAGCTGTAACATCATTAGACGTTGATATTTTGTTGGTTTTAGGTTGTGTTGGAAAATGACCAAAATCCAGTCTTAGGCCAACATCTTAAACCAACATCATATTGATGTCAGGTACTGACATTTATTTGTCAGGTATGGCAACCAAAATCCACCATCTGATAGATGTCATAGTGGTAAACGTCCACACGATATCATTCATTAATTTTCTTGTCGGTTTAGTTCCTTTATTAATCCAGGGTCGCCACAGTGGAATGAACCGCCAACTTATCCTGCAAGTTGTTACACAGCAGATGCTCTTCCAGCCGCAACCCATCTCTGGGAAACATTCACATACACTTATACACTAGGGAACAATTTAGCCTACCCAATTGGACTGTGGGGGAAACCGGAGCACACGAAGGCAGGGAGAACATGCAAACTCCACACAGAAACGCCAACTGAGGTTCGAACCAGCAACCTTCTTGCTGTGAGGCGACAGCACTACCTACTGCGCCACTGCCTCGCCATCCACACGATGTCAAGCTGTAACATCATTAGACATTGATATTTGAGTGGTTTTAGATTGGATGTTGGCCTGGTGTTGAGTTCTGACTCTAAACCGATTTTCATTTCCAATCAAAATGCAACGTCCCCACGACATTGAGGTACAACATCAATCTGACATCATGTTGACATCTTGTGCCTGCTGGGTGTTTAAGTCCTCATACAGTAAACATCTGTCATCTTCTCAGCAGTGACATGCATCTAAACAGTCCTTCTGTCAATACGTGTAAAGATTTTGGGCATCTAACTTTGACACTTTAATGTTTGCTGCAATAATAAATCGGCAATGACTTGAGGTAGTTCATTATGATGTGATTTACCTTCTATGTGTGATTTTGATTGGACTGGAATCACAGGACTGATCTTTCTAATCCCCATAGACAAGAAAAAATAGTGGCTGCGGGTTGAAGGAAAGTAGTGGAGTAAAGGTACCGATACAGCACTAAAAATGTACTCAAGGGAGAGTAAAAGTACACATTTTATAAAACTACTTAGTAAACTACAATTACTGAGAAAACCGACTTGATTACAGTGATTTGAGTATGCCATTATTTACTTTACACCACTGATGCGGATGTTTGCCTGATGTACATTTAGTGATGTGAGGTGTGGTTATGTGCAGGATTCCTCTGGTTCTGGTGTCCGGCAGCTCGAGCTCCTCATCGCTCCACACTCTGGCCATGCGGGATTGGTACAGTCAGGACATCTGCGTCAGCTGCCAGACCGATTTACTGGAGGCCTGTGGCTCTGTCCTGTCCCGTTGTCCCATCAGAGACTCTCAGGAGATCTGACCCTTTCCTTTCCGCTGCCCCTTAATCTGTTGCTTTATCCGTGTGTATATCTGTGCTGTTTGTGGGCTTTACTTGTTGTTGGGGTGGTTGTTCAGCGTGGCACTGTGTTCTACGATGTTGTTTTTTCTCTCACTATTTTCAAGGTATTTTTAAAGTTTTAATTTATGAACAAAATTAAATAAATGTGCTGAACATTTTTATTAAACACTTTGCCTGAGTGCAGTGGTGAATGGCCTGCGGTGGAGTTTGAAAAGCAAGGAGTCAAGGAAGTCACTTGTGCGTAACTGAGGCCAGCTAGTAAATGCTGTGCAGGTAAACCTCACTCCTCTGACCTCTAATGTTGTGTTCACAGCAGACGTGGAACACGCGGATAAATCGTGCTATTCGCACGTAAATAGCCACGTGAACATTTGAGTTTACTCGCTTCATTCGCGTGTTAAATTCACTTCAGGACAGACGCGGATTCGCGTGATGGGCAGGGCTTCTGTCTGCCCGAAGACTCTAGCTTCATAGCTATATGGCTAACATGGATTTTATAAAGAAAATAACAATGTTAATGTGCTTTATGAAGACTGAAAAACAGTTTAGGGTCGATACGTTTAGGGTCGTGTCTGAGTCCACTACATTCTTTCAGATGTGCATCCAGCTCTGTGAGCTCATAAACTCCTCCAGAAACTGAACCTGGATGACGGAGGCTTTCAGCGGTGCTTCTGACTGAGCCAAGCCGAGTTGCGGGGTTGTCGGTGAAGGCTGGAGGATTTCCCTCGGAATACTGACAACAGGTTCTACGTCACAATCACGCCCCCACAAGAGCAAGCTTCTGATTGGTTTACAAGGCGTGAATGTACGCTGAAGTTCAGATTTTCGAAATCGAGGGATTCGCGCAAAACGCTCAATTCGCCCTGCGCCATTTGCGTCATTCGCGCCGCGGGATGTCTATTCGCGCGTTTTCACTGACTTAACATGTAAATCACTCGCGCTAGACGCGCGTTCCGCATCTGGTGTGAACGCAGCATTAAGGTGCTCTAGCGACAGATGTGAGAGGCCATGGCCTTTAGCCTCCTTGTTGGAGCAACCGTCTCCCATGCTGAAGGTTGCCGGTTCAATACCAGCTCGGAGTGGGTTGGGTGGCATAGAACCAGCGGAGTTACACATATTTATACATTTATACTGCTTATTCCAGTGTTTTTCCCCTCCCCTTTCCCAGCATATATCATGTAGTCCAGGGGCCTGCAGGATTTCATTTCAAGCTACGCACAAATCCAGCACCGTCCCACCTTCTTCCGATGGCTGTTATTTCAGAATTCAAACATTAACGAATGCATCAAGTAAAATAAAAACAAACATTTTTTTTATAATTTAGCAAAATTGTGCTTTTATGTTTGCGTTTTTATTATTTTATTTTTGTTAGTTTAAATATTTTTATACTTAATATTAAGTGTCCTTAACTACTATGAACTTACATAAAAAAATAAATACAATGTACTTACTGTGTTTATAATGTGTTTGAGAACACTTGTGGTGCTTTTGAGTTGGGATAGAGGTTGGGTTATGGACAGGTTTGGTGGTGTGGGTAGGTTTAAGGGTGGGTTAAGGTGTAAGGGATGGTCAACAGTGTATTTACAAATGTAATTACAAAAGTTAATTACAGATGTAACTACATACAGGTATTTAATCAAGCATAAGTACACAGTAAATACATGTATTTACATAATGAGTACATTGTAATAAACTATTAATTCCTGTGTAAGAACATATCAGTTAAGGCCACTTAGTGTGACCCAAAATCCTGCTTGACATTTTAGAAAATATTTTGCGTAGCTACCCAGTATGCATTAAAAATCATTGAGAGAGAAAAAAATCACAGAAACATGTTACATGCCCCCTTAAATGTCCAAATTATATTTAACTGAATCGTAAATTTTTTTTGAAAATTTGCTCATTTTTATTTTTATAAAACATTTATCATTTTTTGAGTAAAACTACCGACATTTAAGAATCCATATTTATTTTATTTATTCACTAATTTGACCTGTTTATTGGTGCATATTTAGTCTATAATTTAACTCGATCAAAAGTACCTTGGACAGCTACAGTGCCACTAAAGCTTTCAAACACAACCCCAATAGAGTAATGAGAGATTAGACTTTCTCCGGTGACGGCCGACATCTCAACACGCCGTAACCGTCCTTCAGGTGGTATAGCTGCCATTAAATTACAAAACAAGACGTCTGGCTTGACGGAAGTGCAGTTATTTCCTCGTTGTTCAAAGAGTCTGCAAGTTCGTGTTTCATGGATATAGTATGTAGCTATAGGATTGTGCACATCAGTAAGTTAAGCGTGTCTTGATTCGATGCACAGCAGGAAAAAAGGCTTTCAGCAGTGCATATAGCTGTTGCTTAAGTTGTCTCCCGGAGTCCTCAGTGGAGAAACAACCGTAACCAAACCGAAGTGTTCTCAAAACGAAAGCAGGCTGTAGTGTATACTGTTTAATAATCAATTAAAATTATGTCACAAATAAATAAATAAATAAAAAGCTGCATTAATTCCCGCCCTCTCATGCAGGTACACACAGTGTGTACAGCCGTACGGCTGCAGGCGCCACTGATGTAGTCTTATGTTTGGAATTCCCATAGCAAGATCTGAAGGTATTATCCGTGGTTAATTTCTAAGCGTTATATGGGTGGGTTTCTTAATATATTTCCTAAATTCTTAAAATTATACAATGTCTGTTTGTTTTTTGGTAATGGGATACTTTGTTAAAGCTGCTGTATGTGCGGCGACTCTAAAGCCTAAAAAATACCATATTTTTGCAGATATTTAAGAAACATGCTGTAAACATGATTGTTTATCTGAAAAGCAATGCTGAAGTCAGATATTCTGCTTTGAAAATGTGTTACATGCTGGAGCGGCTGCCTTTTTGTATCTTTTAACCTGTCAATGCCAGTATAGCCAATTATATTTCAGCAACCCCCTGCTGAAAAATGCAGCTTAAACCAGCCTAGGCTGGTTGGCTGGTTTTAGCTGGTAGAAAAGCCTGGTTTTAGAGGGGTTTTGGCCATTTCCAGGCTGGTTTCCAGCCATTTCTAGCCTGCAGGCTGGAAAATGACCAGCCAAATCCAGCTAAAACCAGCTTGACCAACCTGGTTTAAGCTGGATATAGCTGGTTTTGGCTGGACTCCCAGCTTGGCTAGGCTGGTCAAGCTGGTTTTAGCTGGTCATCTCCCAGCCTGACCAGCTAAGACCAGGCTGGAAATGGCTGGAAACCAGCCTGGTCGACTAGCTAAAACCAGCCAACCAGCCTAGGCTGGTTTAAGCTGGATTTTTCAGCAGGCCCGGGTTGCCTTGGTGGAAAAACGCTTAATTCATTCATTCATTCATTCATTCATTCATTCATTCAGTCAGGAAGGCTCTAAGAGAAGTGTTTTTACCAGTATACAGTGTTTGCAGAAGTCAGTGAATGTGGAGGAAGTGAAGACTCATAGATTGGTTTGTTTTCCGAAGCAGGAGTTTCTCTTTTACTCAAATGTTTATCAGCAGTTCCTTCACGAGCTTCGTCCTCTCATTCTGCCAACATTCTGCATTTGAGCCCTGAGCACATGTAAACACACTTACTGGTTCAGAGTAGGTTGTTCTTGCTAATGTTCACCGCGATTGTCATGAGCGAAAATGTCCGTGTGTGAACTATGTCTGCATCTTGTGGCTGGTTTTATTATAGCGCACACCCTCATACAGAGCCTAAAATTAACACTTGCTAAGTGCTAATTTGGTGCCAGAGACTATATGAATCAGAGTTGCTGTCCACCTGGCCTGCAACTGTTTATTTATTATAACAATGCCTGCGAGCTTGATGTAGTTTAGCATCATCAAATCACACAGACTGTGCTGTAATAAAATAAATAAACATGAAACTCTTAGCCCTCCCTACTGAAAAAACAGCTTAAACCAGCCTAGTCTGATGGCTGGTTTGGCTGGTCAACCAGGCTGGTTTAAGAGGGGTTTTGGCCACTTCCAAGCTGGTTTCCAGCCTGGTCTCAGCAGGTCAGGCTGGGAGATGACCAGCCAAAACAGCTATGTCCAGCTTAAACCAGGCTGGTCATCATTGTCTAGCCTGACCAGCTAAGAACAGGCTGGAAATGGCTGGAAACCAGCTTGGAAGTGACCAAAACCCCTTTAAAACTAGCCAATCAGCTTAGGCTGGTTTAAACTGTTTTTTTTTTCAGCAGGGCTGTCACCTCACAGCAATGAGGTCACTGGTTCGAGTCCCAACCCTGCTAAAAAATCCAGCTTAAACCAGCTTAGGCTTGTTGGCTGGTTTAAGCTGGTCGACCAGGCTGGTTTTAGAGGGTTTTGGCCACTTTGGTCATGGTTTCCAGCCATTTCCAGCCTGGTCTTAGCTGGTCAGGCTGGAAAATGACCAGCTAAATCCAGCTAAAACCACCTTGACCAGCCTGGTTTAAGCTGGATATAGCTGGTTTTGGCTGGGCTCCCAGCCTGCTAGGCTGGTCAAGCTGGTCATCTTCCAGCCTAACCAGCTAAGACCAGGCTGGAAATGGCTGGAAACCAGCCTAGAAGTGGCCAAAACCCCTCTGAAACCAGCCTGGTTGACCAGCTAAAACCAGCCAACCAGCCTAGGCTGGTTTAAGCTTGACTTTTCAGCAGGGAATTGAGTCAGTTGGCATTTCTGTGTGGAGTTTGCATATTCTCCCCGCATTGACGTGGGTTTCACCCTTAGTCCAAATACATGTGTCAGGCCCATCGGCAGCCTGGTGAAAGGGGTGGTCCTTATTTTCAGTTATAGCAGTTATTTGCCCCATTTTCTATTTAATTAAAGGTTTAAATAGGTTGCATTTAGTGACATTAAGCTGTTTTAGCTGAATTAGCATGTTATATTGTCATGACCACACTTCTTGATGAACTAAAAATATCATATATTTCAATCTGTTAAAGTTTTAAATTAAAAACTGTAGCCTATTGTCGTATAAAATAGAAGTAAGAAGGGCCTTAGTCAGGGAGGGGATCAATAAACTGATGGTCACTCTGTCTGAGCTCCAGCGTTCTTCTGTGGAGAGAGGAGAACCTTACAGAAGGACAACCATCTGTGCAGCAATCCACCAATCAGGCCTGTATGGTAGTGGCCAGACGGGAGACACTCCCCGCCTGGAGTTTGCCAAAAGGCATCTGAAGAACTCTCAGACCATCAGAAACTAAATTCTGTAGTCTGATCAGACTTAAAATAAACTCTTTGGAGTGAATGCTAGGAGTTACGTTTGGAGAAAAGCAGGCAGCGCTCATCAGCAGGCTAATAGCATGCCTACAGTGAAGCATGGTGGTGTTGGCATCATGCTGTGGGGATGTGTTTCAGCAGCAGGAACTGGAGGACTAGTCAGGATAGAGGGAAAGATGAATGCAGCAATGTACAGAGACATCCTGAATGAAGACCTGCTTCAGAGTGCTCCTGACCTCAGACTGGGGCGACGCTTCATCTTCCAGCAGGACAATGACCTGAAGCACACCGCCAAAATATCACTGGAGAGGCTTCACAATAACTCACTAAATGTCCTTGAGTGGCCCAGCCAGAGCCCTGACCTAAATCCTATTGAGTATCTCTGTAGATATCTAAAAATGGCTGAACACCATCGCTTCCCATCTAACCTGATAGAGCTTGAGAGGTACTGCAAAAAGGAATGGGCCAAAATTCCCAAAGACAGGTGTGCCAAGCTTGTGGCGGCATATTCAGAAAGACTTGAGGCTGTAATCGCTGCCTAAGGTGCATCAAGTATTGAGCAAAGGCTGTGATACTGATGGAGCCTACATGTGATTTTTTGTACATGTGATTTTACAGCTTTTTTAATTTTCTAATTTCAAAAAAAATTTTCACATCGTCATTTTGGGGGATTGTGTGTAGAATGTTGAGGAAACAAATGAATTTAATCCATTTTGGAATGAGGCTGTAACGTGAATAAATGTGGAAAAAGTGAAGCGCTATCAATACTTTCCGATTGATTGATAATATATATATTAATATTAATATATATATTAATATATATATATATATATATATATATATATATATATATATATATATATATATATATATATATATATTAAAATATATATATATATTGAAATATATATATATATATATATATATATATTTTAATATATATATATATATTTTAATATATATATATATATATTAAAATATATATATATATTGAAATATATATATATATATATATTTATTAATATATATATATATATATATATTTTTTAATATATATATATATATATATATTTTAATATATATATATATATTAATATATATATATATATATATATATATATATATATATATATTAATATATATATATGTATTAATAATATATATATATATATATATATATATATATATATATATATATATATATATATATATATATATATATATATATATATATTAATAAACGTAACTCCTATTAATAATAAAATTATGCTATGAATATATGCTATGAATATTATCATTGAACATTTGGGGCTGGACCCCTACAAATTAACAGTAAAATATTTATATATTATTATTTTTTTTTTTATATATATATATAATTTATAGTGTTTTGAACGAGACTTTTAAATACAAAATCAGTCATTACTAAAACAAGAATTTGTGTAATTTGCATAAAAAACTAAACCTAAGCAACATTATATAGACAGTTCACCCTTTAAAAAATGAAAATAACTCACTGTTTACTGATCCTCAAGTGGATCCAAACATTTATGATTTTCTTTCTTGTTGAACACTAAAGAAGATATTTTGAAGAATGCTGAAACCTGTAACCATTGACTTCCATTGTAGAAAAAAACAAACGGAGGTCAGGTTTTCAGCTTTCTTATAAATATATTTTCTCTCTCTCTCGCTCTCTCTCTCTCTCTGTGTGTCTGTTAAACAGAAGAAAGTCGAACATGTTGAACAAGTGAATGACAAATCTTTCATTTTTAGTCGAATTATCCCTTTAAGAATTATTCACCTACATTCTGTTTCGAAATACAAAGCCAGTACAATAGCCTACGTGATAGATAAACTTGCTAAAACTTGCTTTAGATCTTAAAGTTAGATGTGCGAAGATGAGATCAGAGAGTTTCTGTAATGTTGTGTATTATTGAGTCCAGAATGTACTCGAGTGTGTTTCTTTTACGCAAGCCGCGCATGCGCACTGTCGGTACAGTCAGACTTTGCTCGACGGCTGAAGTCTGTGATCATTTCTGTCACAGCTTTTCAAAAACCGGCTTCTTTGTCATTTCCAGTCAATATCTTCATCATCACACTCTTCATCATCAAGTCCAAGCATGAGTGGAGATCATCCACACAAACACCGCCAGGTAGCTATTTCGGACATATTACAGCATTCTCGCAGGATTAATCTCATTTACTTTATATAAATAATAATAAAAACGCTCCGGTATTGCGCTGGACTTTACAAAAGAAAAGTTAGGATGGTCCGTGCAACACAGATATATCGCTAAACACCAACTTTAAGCGCAAATATCTTCTGATAACCTGCGTGTGTGTTACTGTAATGTAACATAATATCTTTAAATGTTGTATGCATGTGTGTTTCAGGTGGAGTCCGGCTCTGTGGAGTACAGTAAGTGTTGATTTACAGTGCTATGAAGCGCTCATGACAGTTACAGTGAGATGGAGCCGAAATGGCGTCAGAGACTAAGTCCCGTCCGCCGCTCTCCCTGCCGTCTATTGTTCAAAAACAGCGCTGAAAAATCACACTTAACGCCTCGAATGCCTGACACCGAGGACACTTTTGCACAGAGAAGTAGATCGATTAGCGGAAAACGACTGTCATCGGGTCGACACCGAAGGCTAACAGGCTGATTTTGACCGCTGAAAGTGGGGAAAGGATGCGTGAGGACTTAGTCTCTGCGCCATTTTCTTTTCCCCCTGAACATTAGCAGCATATCTGCGAGAAAGACAGCAGCAGTAATAACTCATATAACAGACAAACAGCACTGCCACCCGCCAAAAATAAGCTTTCTTACTGCAAAATCATAATACACACATGTTTGGGAAGGCTTTCTACATTTCATGGCATTACTTTTAGATGAGAGTGACCACATGAAGAATAATTCAAGTGTTTTTGTAGGATACTATAGTGAGGTATTAATCTGCTGTGGTAATTCTATAGTTGCTATTATATCACAACGACTATAGTAATATAAACTAGCTGCTACGTTTTCTATAGCTTTAGGATATACTATACTGCAAATACACCAGTTTACTGCAGTAAAAACTGAAGTATACTACAGGATTTATCACAGTTCACTACAGTATAATGTTCTT